>NC_140486.1:29003599-29223599 GCF_964271855.1 Acomys minous
TTTTGCATTTGGTGAACTTTGCTCATCACAAAGAGATGTTTACATTTAAGATGATTTAAGAGCTTGCAAAAATATTAGGAAATAGGCTTTTCAACAATCCCATATCTTATCTTTATATTATTTCCTTGGATTTATTGCTATGGAAGAAATACCACCTACAATTCCTCCTCACTATTTCCCATACACATTGGTAACACATATTTTATATTTTTAGATTTTTTTGTTTCCATTCTACTTAGAGGCATAAAGTGGATCTGTTTAATCCATATTTGAATGGATTTAATGCTGACCATCAAACTTTTTAAATTGAAGGTGATTTCTTCAAAGTTTTGTTTTATCTTCAGATTGATCAGATGTTTTCATTCAACACATTTTTTCCCAGAGAAGTACAGCATTCCTATAATACATATGTGTTTTATTCTCTGTTTAATTGTAAAACCTTTATTTTAGAAAACCCCTGTTGCTTTTCTACTAGGAGAGCAATGTAATATCACGCAAATCTCTAGTTGAAGCATGAAGACACTTGTTTTTCCTTCTTTCTTTTTTCCTGGTCTGGCCTCCATCATTCTGTTTGCATTTTGGAAGACTCCTTCACCA
The DNA here is from genome assembly GCF_964271855.1 of Acomys minous. NCBI lineage: Eukaryota > Metazoa > Chordata > Mammalia > Rodentia > Muridae > Acomys > Acomys minous. Next base: position 29,004,197 of record NC_140486.1, read on the forward strand.
CGTCCTGTCGCCAACCAAACTGTGCTCTATGCATCCCATACATTTTTTCTCCTTAGCATCACTGGGTTCTTTACATTTCGTCCATTCATTTCACTGGTGTACACTTTCCTGTTTGTTATTCTGTCCCATAGCTCATTTCCTGGAACATCATATGCTCTTTGGTTAAAGATTCAAATCTTTATGAGCATTCTCTTCCAGGATAATTAAAAGAATTATCCCCTGCTGCCACCCCCACCAGTTCTTTCCTGAAAGAACAACTAAGCACATGCAGAGCTGTCTACATTTAAGAACTATCTTTTTACTTACGTGCAGAACGCTGTAACCCTGCTCCTCTTCCCCCGACAATGCTTAGAGTCTGTTCTGTTTTTAACTTTTTTTAATGTGTTCTTCATCTATCATAGGTTCACTTTTTTTCATTTTTTTCCCCCTTTGAGCTCAGCACGTTTAGTTTCTAATTCCTTTGTCGACCTATGTTTTCCTTGAAACCTCCTCCTCTCATTTTTTAAAAAAAGAGAATCCTACTGTTGTCTTTTTATGAGTCTATAGAAAAACTTTTGAAAGCCTTTCTTGGCCATTTTGAAGCACTCACTAATTTGAAGTGATTTGTATTTCATCAGCTGCCTTTCCTATATATCAATAGTTTCCTTTGTTTTAAGGCTTCTGCCCTCCATAGATTTTTTTTATATTTAGGCTTTCCAAATTATTTCCCCAGGTGAAATTATCATAGAAAAGTTGATGGCTGCCAATAACTTCAATTTGAGTTTGTTTTGCGTATTATTTCCAGATTTCTATTTTGTTTACATAAGGCACTTTTGTGGGATGCCATCTCTTTAGCTTATGCACTTAAACAGAAGGACTGCAGCTGTAATCATGTTGGGGTTACAGGAACCCCACTGCTATGGACTTTCTTCTTCACTCATAAAAGCTCTCTATTTGGAAGCTGATTCCTGTCTAAGCAGTAAGCTTTCAAGTTTTAAGAGACATACTTATAGTCCCTTTGCTTAATTATGGGCTAACCATTGAAGTTTTCTTATTATTTGCAGCAGACAGCAGGTAGCTGAAATAATAAAAAGACAGACTAGAATTTCTATAATGTTATGTACAACTTAAAAAAATTCAAGCTATGAACAAGTAAACTAAAATAAACTGAAAATGAATTATTTTTCCAAAAGAAATGGAGACAACTGTGATGTTTTATATTACTGACAGGACAGCAGTCTTCCAATAGGAAACTATATGCAAGTCAAGCCATCAGCGTAAAGACAAGTCATCTCCAACACACTCTTGTTGGAAGCTACTGTGCAATCACTCAGCTTCACAAAGAGGTCTTCATATGAATGCAGGTTTTTTTTTAAATTTCCTAATCACTGTAGTAATATCTGTTAATGTTCTCCAGGTGCTTGAAATGAGTGGGTATTATACATTTAGTAGATACAGGATCCACTTACATCACTTAGCTTAAGTAGCTTGTTTATTGCATTATTCAAATATCCTACATAATTGCAATTTTGCATATTTTCCCTTGAGATGCTTTTTAAACAAAATTCTCTTTGCGATTTTTGAGGTTGTTTTAACAAAAATTCTGCCTTTCTTGAGAGTTTTTAAAATTATCTTTGAGCCAATGTCCTGGATGTGCAGGTATCCGAGGAGGCCAGCAGAGGGCATCAGATCCCACAGCGCTGTAGTTACAGGAAGCTGGGAGCTCCTGCCTGACATGGTGCTGAGGTGAGGGTGGGGTCTACAGAGCGGTAAGTAGGTGTCCTACCCATTGATCCAGCTCTCCAGACCATGCTTTATATCTTTTAACCTTTTGTCACTGTTTTCATTATTTTTTATTGTATTATTTAAAAAAAATCTTTTTATTTATTTATTTTACACCTCTCTCACAGCCCACCCCCGTTCCTGGTCCTGCCCTTGCTGTGCACTAGGAGCTTTCATAACTTATGTGGCATAAATGATAAAAGATAACGAGTAGTAGAGGAAAAATACTCAACAGGGATGAAGAGACTTGCTCAGGACTTATGTTTTACTATTAAACATTAATCTGGCAACTGAACTAACTAATAACCATAGTCATCCTCCTGCTGCGGAAGGAGTGCTTGGCATAGGCCTGGAGTTTGCAGAACCCACAGCATCACAGTTCACCCACAGCCACTATGGCCTTTGCAACTGTCCTCAGCTACCAAAACACAGTAGGACTTTTCACAGTGTAGAAGTATTAGCTCTAGGTAAGAGCCTGTGGACCTTAGAGAGATTTTTTGTTTTGTTTTGTGTTCTATAGAGAATGTGCTATACTTACATTGTAAAAGAAGTTTGTTTTCCCGACTGCTCCAATCTTCCCAATGTGGTTCATGAAAACTATGTTTCCTTCAGTAGCTCCGTAAAACTCACACATCTTAATGTTTCCAAATCTGTCTAAAAATTGTCTCCACACATCACTGCTCATACCATTTCCAACTGCCAAGCGCACCCGATGGTCCTTGTCCCCTTCTCTCTGTTAGAAGAAAAGATCACACTTGTGAATAATTCCAGTTTCCCACTCTATCTTGCATTACTCTTATTTACGTGATAACTCTCCTAAAAGTAAATGGGGCATGGGCAATAACAGAAGAGAGAAGCAAACACAACAAGGAAAGCACAGGGTTCTGTTGGACAATTATGTTCTGCAGCTAACGCAGGGGGAGAGGGGTATACCTGGTTCGTCTGCACATCTCGGGGGAAAACATTCTTTCCAGATTATAAGGTGCAAAGAAGCTTTTTGGGGGGGGTAGATATACTAGGAATGGAGGAATTGTATTTCATGACGAGCAAACCTTTTAAAGGATTATGAAATATTTAAGTACTTTTCCTAGGCCTATGATTTATTACCTGTATAATTTCACAGCCAACAGGTAACCCCCAAGTCCCAACAGAGAAAGTAACAGTAAAATTTAAATCCTTGGATTCAACTTGACTGACAACTCAGGAGTTTCCTGCTCTTGTTCATAGCCATGGTGCCACAGAACTGGGATCAGCGGGAGGTGATGCCCTCCTCTGAAACGCACTTTCATTAAATACTTCTGTTCCAGTAACTTCTCCACCCAAACTGGGTTCCTTATAGCTAGAGTTCAGAGAGGAACTGCGCTAGCATTTAGTCAGGGAGGAACAAGCAACAGAAGATTCCCAGGCAAACTTTAGAGCTCCCTCATTCTTTCTCACAATTTCCTGACATTGAGGAGCATTTGTTGGGTCCCCACCTATAGGTTTATGTATTCTCCTCACCCATCTTAGCCATATCTTCTTACCTGTTCACTTTTTAGGTTCTCAAAAATTACTTCTCATTCATTTCTATTGATTCTTGAGCAATTAAAGACTACAATGTTTCATTTAAAACCATTTTGGGTGGTGCTTAGAGAAACATACTGTGATCAAGCGATCACATTAAATGGTCAGTATTAAGGCCATTGATTTCTCTATCATTAGCATTGCTTATTTAATATTACTTTCACATATTACCCAGAAGTAGTCCTGAGCAAATGATCAATTTACTATGATTACAATGATAACACAGTCAACTTAAATGTGCACCATTCATGTTAATTGACGATCTGTTTCTTGAACATAGAACAAATTCCATTTCTTCTTTAATACAAACAAAATACAAACAAAAGTGTGACAAGATCGTGCCTCTTAGCCTGCTTGTGAGGAAACACTGAATCGTTGATTGATGTAGAAAGTACACTAATAATGGGTGTGACCGTTCCTGGGACAAGAGATGCTGGACCATGTGAGCCGAGAGCAGCCTAAGAAGCAGCACTCAGGCACTCATTGATCTTTTATTTGTGGATGAGTACAATGTGAGCATTCATTCCTGATGTCTCTGCTGTGATGGGCTGACCTTGAACTGTGAGCTAAAATAAAGCTTTTATTTCTCAGATTATTTTTAATCATAGCAAGTGGATAACAAACTGCAATATCAGTTGATACAAAACTTATGAGCAGTCAGATGGGGGAAAGGATACTGTACCACCTACCCAAAGCAAGAAGAAGCTAGCACAAGCAAATACTGTCCCGAGTGGCTGGCTTTAATCGTGGAAATGTTTTGGCAAATGAAGAGGAGCATTTAATAATTCATCAGAGAAGTAGTCACATTGCATTCCTTTACATCAAGTAGCATAGTCAAAACATATAAGCATAAATATATTGCAGATAGAGAGGAGCAGCAGGTCATCTCCATCACTAGCCTCTCTCTGGTGCTGGTTCAATAGGTAGGAAGAGAACCATAGCAACAGAGAAGCATGAAGAAAAGGAGTCAGTTTGATTGAATTTATGTGTACACAACATTAGGAGACGCCACCTAACAAGACACATTCTTTTCCAGTCCATAAACAATTAGCAAAATGCATCAATCACATATCTAGCCGTGTAACAAGTCTTAATCAAATCCAAAGCACTGCCTGACACCAATTACACAAATCTAGGAAACTTACAAATAACAACACAATTTTAAAAACCCAGGGAGTAGTAAAAACAAACATGAAAATTAGGAGCATTTTTAACTAAAAAAACAAAACAACAACAACAAAAAAACAAAATGCATAGCATGCAGCAAAACCAATAATTTGAAGAAAATGTATACATACTATTAAAAAATAAAACTTAAAAGCTCTTTTTCTCATGATATTAATAAATATATTCACACACATACATATCTATATATGTGCATGTTTAAATATGTATAAACATTATCCACTCAAGGACATTACATAGAAAATTACATTTATTAGTAAAATGACATATTATATATATAGAATCTGATACAAATGGATTATGGTGCATATATGTTTATATGTCTATGAGTATGGATATGCAAAGTTATAATATTATGTAATAATTAGTAATAGTAATAATGATGATGATAATAATAATAATAATAATAATAATAATAATAATAATAATAAAAGTCAAGCTACTTTTTCTAGTGTAGCAAACAGCCTAAAGAACTACAGACACCCTTTGGGTCCCAAAAAAAATTAACTTACATCCCTTTCTAAGAAAGCCTCATCTCTCTTCTAGGAGACACTTGAGATGTAAAGATAGGGCTGATCCAAACCCAACAACAGGTAAAATACTGTTCCTTAAGATGCCCTCTTATACTCATATAATAACCTCTCATTAGCTTTCTGGCACTGCCTCACATGTCTCAGATGTAGGCGTCTAAATCCTTACAAATGGATTATCTCGTGACTCATGAATGCTGTGAGCTGACAGTGGCTGCGATGAAGGGTGCTGACTGCTGGCCTCTTATCTGGAGGCGTTGGAGGAATCCACTGGTTCGGGTTCTTAGCAATTAAGGTCCTTGAGATTGTAATACAATGGCCCTCTTTCTGTGCTCTGGACAGGGGACTGCCTCAGGTCACAGGAGCCTCTATTTAGTCTTGTCACACAGGTTTCTGCATATAGGGTACAGAAATGACTCATTGTTCCCCAAATCATACTTGCAACACCTGTAGCTTTCCAATGCTAAACCATTCTTGCTTGCAGGCAAGTGAGGCCTCACTGGGCTTTCTAGGAGAGAGTTCAGGCCCTTTTGTTTCCACTGCAAGCAATTGAGCATCCTGACCTGGGTGCTGGCGCTGAACTCTGGTCCTCTGCAATCACAGTACCACTTTTAAGCCACTTGGCCATTTCTCCAGCTCCTCTTTCCATCTTTTAAATGTGAAAAACTACAACTTTGATTTTTTTAAAAACGGTAGAAATAAATATGGTAAGAGGAAAGATCACAGGATTCTTTGAAATGGGCTCACACTTTGGCTGATTCATCTAGCTAAGGAGTTTCAGGTAACTTCTGAAGATGGAGAAAAAAAGAAAATGGAGACCCATGCTAGCAGTCCAGAGAAACCATCCTGGTGCCCCCTCCCGGGAGCCTGTAGATATTGCTTGTCTGAGATGGAACTAATCCTAGGACTTTGTACTACCATTTTTCTTGAATAAAATGGTAGAACAGCAAGCCTTATGATTTATTTTGCTTGAGCAGAGAGTAGCCGTTTATATGGCACAATTCTTGGGTGCTTTTCAAGTTTGGGATGTGTTTCGTCAGGAGTTGTTGTGAAATGTGTTGGCACGGTACTGAAGCCAAAACAAAAGGAGTCTTTAAATCACATCGTACAGGTGTAAATGTGTGTGGGCTGTGGGTATATAAACTTTTATTTTTATTTTATGTGCATTTGTGCTTTGCCTGCATGTATGTCTGTGGGTGTCAGCTTTTGGAATTACAGAGAGTTGTGAGCTGCCATGTGGGTGCTGGGAATTGAACCCGGGTCCTCTGGAAGAACAGCCTTTTAAATGAGAGAGAGAATCATCTCAGCGCTATGGCTTATACAGAAAGCCAAATAGGCCAAAAGGATCAGCAAAACCTCTTTGTCCAAAATATCAGTTTTGGTCCCCTAAGGCTCAAGTCTTCTTCATTCTACTTGTGTCTTTTTAAAAAGAAGTCTCACTGCCTCGTGAGACGATTCAGCAACGAAGAACATCAGCTGCCCTTGCAGAGGACCCAGGGTTGATCCCGGCACCGGCATGGTAGCTCGTAACTGTTTGTGACCCAGGTTCAAAATACCTGGCACCCTCTTCTGGTTTTCATGGGCACTGGGCACATAAGTGGTGCACAGCCATCCATGCAGGCAAGTTACCCATACCCGTTAAAATAAATAGAAAAGGAAATAAAGAGAGAAACAGATGACTGTCATCAGAAGAGTATGAAGAAAGATCAACTGACCAAACTAACATGTAGTGTTGCAGAAGAAGAGAAAATTATAGACACCACAGAAAACTTGTGAAGAAGGAATAAAAATGGAACCAAACCCTTTAATCTCGCCATACAATGCTATATACTCACTTATGTCGAGACACTAGTCCAAGGGGTACGTCCCCATGAAAAACTTTACCTACCAGGAAAGTGGGTCAGAGACTTTAGGTGTGAGAAGCCGGGGAGAATGAGGAAATAGAAAGATCCAGAGGGTCCTGGAAAACTACAGGCAGGTCTGGGCCCTGGGGTCCTCCTCAAACTATGGCACCAGCCAAGGAAAATATAGGCAGTAAACTTCGAACCCCTACCCAGTCTAGCCGATGGACAGGGCATTCTCCGCCGTTAAGTGGAGAAGGAGATCTGGCTTTCACACAAACTCTGGTGCCCCATATTGGACCATGTCCCTTGGATGGGGAGGCCTGGTGGCACTCAGAGGAAGGATAATAGGTCACCAAGAAGAGACTCGATACCCTATGAGCATATACAGGAGGAGGAGGTCCCCCTCAGTCACAGACATAGGGGAAGGGAGTAGGGGGGGAAGTGGGAGGGAGGGAGGAATGGGAGGATACAAGGGATGGGCTAACAATTGAGATGTAATATGAATAAATTCATAAAAATTAAAAAAAAAGAAAACTGACACTTCGGTGTTCCTCTTTAAATGTAGAAAATTTGCCATGACTTTAAATTTTAAGGGACAAAGAATGCTCATTGCTACATGTAGAGGGAGAAGCAAGACACACTGAAAGCAAAGCCAAATGACAGTTCCTACAGCCCAGTGTGGTGAGCTCTTTACTGCCCAAAACAGGCCTTCATTCTGAAATGATCATCTAAAAGCATAAACAGCGGATGGTAGGAATTATGACCCTTCCAATCTGATTCTGGGTGAGACCTCTTGGTCCTAAAGCCTGTCGATAATCATGCATGCACCTATGCCTCCTCCCTAAAAGGAAATTATGTGTTCCAACAATTTTCTTTCCTTGCAAACACTATAATAATACACTGACATAGTGATAGTGCAAGCATCAAGTTAGGTCAGTTTACAGAATAGGGGCAAAATTCACTAACCCATAGGCCATGCTTTGAAATCTCATGTGTATATATATATATATACACAAGGAAAGATAATGAAACCAAATGTTCTTTAAATAGATGCAGATTTGCTGATGCAAAAATATAAATGGCTTCTAAAAAAATGAAGAAAGTGAGGGCGACAGGAAGTCTTCCCATAGTGAACTCCAAGCTCATGAATAAAAGCATCCTGTAGATTAGGCTGTCCCCAGTCACATTCTTTTCTGTGTTCATCTGTCCTGTGCAATCCCACATATTTGAAAAAGTTTTCTTTAGGGCTCCCAGCCTAGTTTCATCAGGAAACTAATCAGCAGAAGAAGCGGTGTTAATATTTTAACCAGGGAAAACAAAATAGTTGCCCCAGTCTACCATCCAGCCACACCTTGGCAGACACGCTGTGTGAGGGAACGCAGGCCAGGTGGTGTAGCTCAGTGCCATGGCACTGCAGCGCCTCCTCCCAAAGGGTAGCATGTGCCACAGCTTTTCTGGAAGGCATTGATGTTGATTTGATTAAAGAAGAAAACACTTCTTAGCTGTCAAGAGCGCTTAGAAAGTAAGAAAGTTATTTTTCATAGCATATGGAAAGATACATGAGGCCAAAACAAAGACAAGAACATAAAAAGCAATTAGCCACAAAGACACACAACAGACTCTGCTGAATCTCTGCACTTACCTGTTCCTCATGCAGCTGCAACTGATCAAAAGAATGCCAGAGTGATTGCTTTAGGGGGCCAGGGGATGAGTACAAAATAAAGGTTCCTTTTTAACATTATTAAAGTTAACAGGAATATACCCAGTGTAATCATGTATCCAAAAGAAAAGTAGAAAACTACAATTGGTGTCATTTTTAAAGGCAAAAAAGCTTAAACCATTATCTGCTTTAAACTTGGAATTGTTTTTCTGGGGACATAATAGACATCTAATTTCATAATAAAACTTGAATTAGCATAAACTTGAAGTGTGCTAGATTATGGATCTGTCTTGTGTAGCTATAGAACAAAATGTATTATTAACCCTATCCTAGGTGGTCCTCCTATTTTCTTGGACTTTATATTTATTTTATCTTTCATACTGTAAGCATCTCTGTGTTTTTGATAAATTATGTTCTGCAGGACTGTGGAATGAAAGCAAAGAAACCAAATTACCTCTCCCCCAGTGTGTGTGGTCTGTCTGAGATTCCCAGCATCTCTGCTAACAGTCTCTCTTACCTGAGGTTGTTTGCACAGATAACGGCAAAGCTCTCCGATATACTGAAACACAGTCACGTTGTACTTCTGGCAATCATTCCAAAATTGGCTTGCAGAGAATTTCTTCTTTAACACGCACGTGGCCCCTATGAGAGGAGGTAAAAATAGGCACTAAGTTGCTCTGAAACACAAGTGGTATGGGTTTGCTCACTTCTGAGGCTCTCAAAACTCATTCCCAGTCACTTGTAGCAAATTCATTTTGAAGCATTACCTCTCTGGTCCAATAGCCTCTCAGGTTAGTCATGTGATATCAACTGCAAATGTGCTTCCTGCAGTGTGTGGAATGAAAGCGCCTTCAAAATCAGTGGGAATTACATGCATACTACCACAGGAATCGAAAGTACATGTATACTACCATAGGCATTGCAAGTACATGTGTACTGCTGTGGGCACTGGGAGGGTCATCCATACTTCTCAAAGATAAATGATATTAACTAAAACACGCACAAAGACATGCAGTTTGTTGCAAAGACCTAAACGTAGCTTCGTCATAGCCTGAAGCAGAGATTTAACAAGCTGTGCTAAAATCCCGCCAACTAAAAGTTCATCAATGGGTAGAGTACCTAGTTTTAATAACATGCTTTAACATGGTGTCTGTGGTGGTTTGAATACAACGGCCCCATAGACTTACGCTTGGCCCACAGGAAGGGGGACTATTAGAAGGCGTGGCCTTATTGGAAGAAGTGTGTCACTGCCGGAGCGGGCTTTGAGGCCTCCTATGCTCAAGCTACACCCAGTGTGGCACACTGTCTCCTTTTGCTGCTGGTGGATTAAGATGTAGAACTCTCAGCTACTCGTCTATCACCATGTCTGCCTGCACACCGCATGTCCTGCCATGATACTAACAGACTGAACCTCTGAAACTGTAAGCTAGCCCCAGTGAAATGCTTACTTATGAGAGTTGCGTCGTCATGGTGTCTCTTCACAGCAACAAAACCCCTACTAAGACAGTGTCCTATTTTTAGTTGGGATATATGATACATACCAAGTAATCAAAATTTTAAAGTAAACAATGCAGTGCTTTTTCACATGGTCACAAAGGTGTCATCGTTACCACCATCTAATCTACTGAGTCATAAACTCTACCACAAGACTTCTCGGATATTTAGGACAGACTGTGGGGAGAAAAGAAACCGGTCTTAGAAGTCCTTCCCTTCACTCATCTGTGTACTGCAAACCTTCATCTTGCCTGGAAGAGGCGGAGCCTGTTTTCCTACTGTTCATACCTAGACTCTTGTCTGTGCTTTGACTTGTTTTGCTCAGCAGAATGCTGCTGAAGTAATTCCCATGACTCCCGAAGCTTGCTCTAAACCGTTCTGCAGCTGACATATTTACTCCTTGGGACTCCTGGGTCCACCAGGGTTTGGGAACCCTGGGATAAGTCTCCCAGAGAATGAGCAGCCACAAGGGAAAAAGGAGCCTAGAAATCGCTGAAACCACAAGGGCAAACATCCTGGACTTTGACCTCTGTAGTTTAAGAATATACTATGTTAGAAAAAATGCGTCCTTTCCACAAATGTGACATTGTAATTGTGCAATACACATGCAGTTCCTCGGAATCCTATGAATAATTTTAAGTTCTGATGAACATAACCTCTGATTAAAACATTGTGAGGACATATAAAAAAAAAAAAGTAAAAACGTACCCAGTTCAACACATCCGCCAATGCCAAGGAGAGCCCCTGAGCTGTGGTACAGAGGGAGCGTTATATAAACAATGTCGTCAGCCGTGCAGCCGAAAGCCCATAGCCCAACAGACCCTTTCAACGCCTGCAACTGGCTAATCACAGCTGCTTTGGGTAGACCTGGAGGAAAAGAGAGAGAAGTTACACCACACATGTTCTCCGAGGGACTCCCATCCATGGTCAATATTGTGCAAATTGACATCAGCGAAGTAAAATATCATAATTGTGGGAAGGTTTGGAATGCAGATGGAGAGCAAACTTTTCCTGGCAGGATTACGTGCTTCAGGAAATAGCTATCCATGTTTACCTTTGTATATGAGCTCATTTTCTCATGACCATTAGGTAAACCTTTTGGAACATATTGTTACACTGCTAGCATGCACCAACTTATAGCTAAGAATGCTTTAAAATGCTATCTGAGACATATTGAAAAAACTTCCTGACCTTGCTGCATCCCATGTAGCTAATGCCCCCACTGTATTGTTTGAATGGATTGACTTATAATTTCCTTTGTACTGTAGTTTCAGAAGTCCATGCAGTCCTTGCAATGGAAGAACATTGCTTCCAGACTAGTTGAAATCTGGTATGCAGGGTCATTGTCACTAATATTGTTTTCAGAATAAACTATTTCTCAATCTTTAAGTGGAGGCATTTTATGTAAAATTACATATGTATACATGTGTATATATACACATACACACAACCCCCCACATATATATGTGCATAGATAAATATAGATAGTAGATAGATAGATAGATAGATAGATAGATAGATAGATAGATAGATAGATACAGATATGTCCCATTACATGTAGATCTCTGAAAGATTATCCTTATACTAACTACACAAAGAATTGAGACAAAAACACCACAAATGGTTCTAGAATCTAGAATAGAATATGTTATAGAATCTTCTAGAAAATATTAAAAGAAATGGTAACATCTGAAAAAATATACCCCCAGATTAGAGGAATCATAATATAATTCTAAATTAAATGTAAAATAGAAGTTTTCCAGAAAACAAGTCCTCTTAGTAGGACTCTTACTGAGGACCTTGTCATGTTTAAATCTGTCTTGTCACATGATTCTTTTAAAAATGCAAGGTTCAGGAAATATGTTGGAACTGTTCCAAACATTTAATGAGCCAAATATAGTTTTATTCTCTGTCTAACCTTCTCACATGTATAATCAGTTTCTTATGAAAATGTACAGTTGTAAGTAATATATAGAATGTGTGCATTTTATATAGTGCCTCAGTGCTAGCATCTGAAGGCAGATATTTTTGTTATTGTTTTAGAATTTGTTGTTGTTATAAAAAATTATAATGTTATTATAAAATTTTCATCCATCATAAAATCTGATAGGTTAACCTATATGACATTGTATGAACATGTTTGAACATTAGCACTTTTATGTATTTCAAGCCATATGTCTCTCTCATGGAACACAACTTGTCTTTCTGTTAATAAATACCCATACTTCAATTAATTCATTACATTTCAATGAATCCTCCTCATCTTGGAGTTTAAAGGGTCTTAGTTTTTCAAATGATTTCCTGCATAGTTTGGCTCAGTGGTTAAAACACACACACACACACACACACACACACACACACACACACACACACACACCTCTCAGTCAGCACTCATAAACACGACGCCCTGAGTCCAACTCCCAGAGCCACAAAACTAACAAATCTAATTCACAAATAACCTCATTGGCTTCATAGAATAGTGAGGAGACGAGGCCAAGCAGGCGGTTTCCTGGAGGCGGGAAGGGAAACGAAGCCCAAGGAACTGCAAAAGGCATCAAAGGAAGGGTCACAGTCCATGGAGACTTCAAATGTCCTCCAAGGAGTCTCAAGTCCGCCTTGTTCTGTTCCTGCTCTGAAATTCCTCATAGACTACATGTTCTATTTCATTAATGGGATCAGACTTAACCTCATATATAAAGTTGGGATAATATTTGGTACGAACTTAAAACCATGTTCCCTCTCAAAACATATCTTTGTAGCTACTCCCAATAGCTTGGGCTCTTACACTGTACTGAGCCTTTCTCCAAATTCTCCCCTCAAAACCACATGCAAATATGTGAGGTGAGACTAGCTCTAACCATGGTTGTAAAGAATAGCTTTCTGTTCCTCATCCAGATGAGCAAATGTTTGTGCTTTTTCTTCTGCAGAAAAGTTCTACTCCTTAGCCACCACCTTCCCCCACTCTCTACAGTGTCCCTGCATCTCATGACAAACCAGCTCTTAAATTAAACGCTTTTCATGGAGAGGCTGGTCCAAAAGTAGCAACTTTACATCTAATGCTCTGGTTGCTTTTCAAAGCCACTTTAGTGGATTTCTTGAGCCTCTTACCCTTAACTAGTTTAGCTATTTTTAGTATGTAATAAACTCATGAACTTACTCAAAACAATGGAAGGTAAATTTTTTGATAAAAGAGACAAGAGATTAAAGACTTATCAGAAAATGATCAAAAGTTGATGGTGTTTAGGTTTGAATGAAGAAAGAAGAATAATCAAACCTGACTAGGGCTTTCAGGTAAAGTGTTAACACACCTGCCTGTGGAGTCACATGTCTTTTTTCCTAGCACTCCAGAAACAGAGGCAAGAAAATCTCTGAGCTCCTGGCCAGCTTCGTCTCTACAGAGTGAGTTTGATGACAGCTAGAGCTACACAGAGAAACCCTATCTTGAAAACAAAACAAACCAGACCAGACCAAAAAGCTCAAGATGTCAAGGAGCATAGAAACTTTGGAGCGTAAATCAATGGTAGTTTTAAAACCAATATAGTCATAAACCACTTATTTGCATCGTTCTTGGTGAACTTTTTTTCTTGATACATTAAAACTTGTATGAATTTTGACACCAGAAATATCCAAATGTAGTTTTCAGTTGAAAAAATTATTGGGATAGGGTCCAGGAAGGAAGTGAGGAGGAAGAGTGTATCCTGTGACACAAGAACCAGGAGAAACATAAGAAGGGCTAGAACATGCCAAGATAAAGACAGCTCCAAGGCAATACTTGTGAAAAGTTGTTTATGATATTTGACAAAGGGAGGAGAGATTCATAAGGAGAAAGAAGTGTGCAAAAAGGGAACTATCTGTACGGTAACTACAACTTGCTCCAGACACAGAAAACAAACTGAGGCTTGGCTTCCTCCAGAGACTTATAGGAATATTTGAATATATAGCTGCCCAATCATGCTGAGATGACCTTGTTAGAGATTCCTGGTTCTGCCTCTCAAGTCCAATAATGGGCAGACTAGATTGAATACATCTGCAGACCCTACGCACAAAGGAGACAATAGAAGATAACAGACTGGAGTTTCATTAAAGAGGTCATGGAACTCATCCAACAAAGCCAAATGTAAGAGGAAGCCAAAAGAAAGCTGCTTTGTCTTCACACAACCCTAGAAAGGCTCACAAGTCAGGAAACTAGCCCCTGGAGAAGTAAACGATAGCACTGTGAGCATAAATAGGCTGCTGTATGGGAAAGTCTGTTTATGAAACAATTCTAGTCATGTTTAGCTAAACAGCTACACAAACACTTCTGGAAATGTCAAGAAAAATAGAGGCTAAAATAGGGAGATAAGAGATAAATTTGCCAACATTCCTAATTTCCCATTTCCCCTTTAACACTTGCTATTTTCTTTCTTGAAGATTTTTTTGTTGTTATTGTGAGGTATCTGAATAGTTCACAGATAAAAGCAAGTAGCCAGGGATACCTTCTACACACACACACACCACATGCACACACACAGCAAAGAAACCAGTAAGTACACAAATCACACCCAGGCATGCTGGCCTTCTACTCATGAGTTAATTTGTTTTGGGTTTGATTACGCACACTTTTAATAACCTGGCAGTCAAAAGAAACCCAATGTTTAAGGAAATTCGGTAGCATAAAACAAAGCTATACAAATTTAAACATAAAAAGATTGGGGAAAACAGGCAGACAAAATAAAGACATTTGAAAGATATGAGAAAAATTATCAATAGTACAATAATAGGTGTCTCACAGAAGAATAGTAAAAAGAACACAGGAAATAAATCTCTCAAAAACTAAGAGAAGGAAAATAGGAAATTAATGACTTAGTCCAAGAGACTCAATCTATAAAAATGGAAAGGCTCCTAAGATGAATAAATGAGCAAAGTGCCTGCAGTAATAGGAAGAGGAAAGAGGCAGAAGGAACAGAAATGAACAAAGAGGAGAGGTGTACCCTTTAATATAAAAACTCATAGAACCATAAGACATTAGCTATTAGCCTCCCAGCAAATGACTAAGTAAGAGCAACTCCAGCGTTAGCCGTCGGGATCCTATGAACTACTGGAGATTTAAGGGCAGGAAGCACAGAGATAAAAGATTTCTCAACAAGCACACAGGAAATCCAAAATCAATATCCTGAATAAAAATAATTTCCAACTTTCAATTCTACAGATAGGCTTCTATCTGTAAGGACAGAGTAAAAAGATGTTTTGGGATATACAAGAACTAAAAACAAAATGTTCCATGTGTCCCTGTAGAGAACAGCCCAGGGAGAGAGTGAAGAGTGAAATAGTTGAGGTTCTAGTGAGTAGGGGACCAAGGAACAAAAATGTCAAAGGAATTCCCAAGGTGAAGGTGAAGAACAAAACATAGGGCAACAACACCGCAGCTGGAGAGGATGGAAAGCGAAGGAAGGATGTCTGGGACAAGGGTATCCCAAAGTTGTCATAAGGCACAGGACTATTTACAGCTACGTTTCCTTATTGAGGAGGAAGTGGCATCACAAATTATTTCAACACACTTGCTATCTCATTATCTGTGTTGCTGGAAACCAAGTTATCTCTTTCAGCTTCAGAGAACTTTCTGTCACCCTGAAACTGTGCTACAGTAACATGGCCCTCTTGCCACTCACTCAAACCCTCACGACCTATAGGCTTTGACCATGAGAAACCTAAGGATCGACACCAAGGCCATGTAAATTCCCTTCTTTGTGAGTGTTTTCTTTAATCTAGCCCTTACAAGATCTCTGTAGAGTAATCTAGGGATTAATGCCCTTGGGCTTCAGTGAAACTCTCATCCACTGGCCCCTCTCCCACACAGCACTTGACGTAGGGTTCATTACTGCCCCGTGACCTCCTGCTGGCATCCCTCACATGTCTGAGACCTGTGTGCAATCCATTCCTTCTCTTTGCTGTCTTACGCTCTCATCCTTCTTCATGTCTCACCGGCCGCACACAAGCAAACCTCCCTCTGTCATCTGTCGCCTCTCGGAGTTAAGCATCTTGGCTTCCAGACAATTATAAGACAGGGCCTTCAAGACTAAATTGGCTGAGCTCTGGGGATGGGCCAAGGTCTTCAGAAATACCAGCGTCCTGTGGTCTTACACGCTAAAGAAATCTCAAATGAAATTGAGGCCAATGAGCATGAGGACTCCCCAAAATGGGTACAATTTACCCATTTATCACAGTCAAAGCAATTAACTCTCCACCTGCACAGGAAAACCTCAGGACTTCTTGCATGTATGTTTTCTCAGATGATAATTTGTTACATAAGCTGTAAAATATGTTGTTGTTTTTGAACCAGCATCTCATTATGCTCCTGTGCCTCTGCGTGGCCTAGAACTCATTAGGTAGACTAGGCTAGTCTTGAGCTAACAGAGTACTACCAGCACTGCCTCCCAAGTGCTGGGATCAAAGGCTCGTACTGCATCATGAGTGAAAAATAAATAGAAAGACATGATGTCCCTAGATATGGTGGAGAAGACGATTTATTATAGACACCAGGGAAAGCATAGCCAGAGGCATCTGGAAGAGTCCAGACTGGAGAGTGAGGGGCACATAAAACAGGGTGAGAAAAGAGAGGGGCAAGGGAGGAGCTGAGGACTGGAGACTAGCATAGCCACAGTGGCTGAGATCCATAGGGAAGCGAAGCTGGGGAAGAGGCTCAACCCAGTCCCTGGGCTGGAGAGCTTAGGGGAGAGGGCAGGGCATGCCAGCCAGGATTGAAAGTACCCAGCACACAAGACATCCCAAGACCAAGTTCTCAGCACAAAGGAGATTTATTTGCCCCACTGGGACAAAGGGCAGAAAATAAGAGGTAAAGACACGAGTAAAGGAGAGGGAGAAGGGAAAAGGAAGAAAGATGAGGAGGAAGGGACAAAGGACTGCCTCTGGATGGAGGGGAAGACAGGTGTGGCCCATAAGTAAATAGAAGTTTATAAAGATAAAAGGAGAGGTCTAAACCCTAGTTGGGATAAGGTGTTTAATTTTGATTGGAAAGATTAATTAAAGTAGCCACAGCTGGCTTTTGATTGCTGGACTTTAATACTTTGATAGCTGGAGCTTGGAAGCCACCCTCAGGAGAAGGGGGTGTCCAAATTAGGGAATAGATCTTGGTGCCTAGCTTTAGGAATGTGTGTGTGTGTGTGTGTGTGTGTGTGTGTGTGTGTGTGTGTGTGTGTGTGTGTGTGTATGTATGTATTTGTTTTTGTTTTTCTAAGGAAGAGAAGCTGGAGGGAGGGCAAGGCCTGCCAAGGTCGTGTTTGTCATGTTCAGGCCTGCTGGAGTCCTTCAAGGTTGACTCTGTAGTTAAGTACTGAGAGAACGGGGCAGATAGGATGGCTTTGATACATTAAATAGGCTCCTCAGGTAGCCTTGTGCCCTGGGATTTAAGATTCTATTATTTTTAATTATATATACATGTGTATACATATACACAACATGTGTGAGAGAGAGAAAGACACACACAGTTGGGGGGGAGAGAGAGAGAGAGAGAGAGGGAGAGAGGGAGGGAGAGAACAACATACCTGTTGTTCCAGAGGTAAAAATATAGAGGCAAGTAGACTTGAGGCTTGAGGTGACATGATAGCTTGGTGGTACCGGCTCATCAGAGGCGAGACTCAGCTTTTCACTGAGTGAAACTATACCTTGTGGAACAGAATCTTTCATTCCCCAAACCTTGACATGTTTCGGGAGGCTGGGAAGGATTTCTTCTATGCTTCCAAGCAAATCTGAAAAGCAAACAATTAGAAATAGGTAAATAAACTCAAATCTCAATGTTCCAGGTTGAGTTTCCTTCATGTGTTAGGACCGAGATAAAATGGCAACACAGTATCTTCTCTGTCTGACTGAGTGACATCAAGGCTATTTTATGCTTATATTTGCTTTGAGAAATGTTGTTTTTTAACCTCTAGTCTGTCTTTGAATTTATAATGTTTTACCTTATCTGGAAAAATCCAGGGATTAAAAGCAGAAGCCACCATTCCAGGCCTTGTAGCTCTATTTCAACAGGACTAACTGAAACATTTTTGTGATGAAAAAACACAAAGCAGATTCACATTAAATGTTGGTGATTTTGAGTTTCCTGTTAAAAGACTACACGTCCCAGCTTCCTTTGTGCCAGGCCAAGCAGTTCCAGAAGAGAGGGACTATGGTGTGGTAGTAGTTTCTGCTCTTATAAGGTGCCTGATCTCATCTTCTTCTGTACCCATTTTGATCACCCTACCATGAATAAACATGGTCGTACCTAAGGTTAAACAGGCCTTTCTTTCTTCCTGCCTTCTGTCTCTGTAAATAATCTAAGAGACTCTGTTACTAAAATTATAATTTCCCCAATTTTGAAATAAAACTACTGTAAGGGCCAAACTTAATCTGTAAACCTCACTTGCTCAAGGACAGATAAGTCCTGAAATGCTGAAGGCTTTTGTTTGTGGGAGATAATAAGCTACAAGTTTGACCCAATTGCACTGGGTGTGCTTTATCACGTGTAGCCTGCAAGTAAGAGGGCAGGAAACACTTCAGGGTGAATACTTCCCTCTGCTTGGATGTAGGTGGGAGGTATGTAGGCAGGAAATGCATCAGCATATATGCTTGTCCCTGATTGGACTTGTTAGCAAATATAGTGGCTATACGGTTTTGTTTTTTAAGCCTCTGCAAAATATGACATGTTGCCATTTTCTGGAAACCCAGGAATGGATCTGCCCAGAGTCCGTTACTCTGGCCAGTATTTAATGGTAGTTATTCCAGGAATAAATCTAGGTGCTTAATTGCTCAACCAGAAAGAAGAACATTTGGGAGAATCCCTTGGCTGCTCTGGAGTCGTAGGATCATTGTGGTTTCAAGACCATTTTGAAGCTGAAGGTTTTGTGAGAGAGAGGCCCGGTGAATTTAGAGAGAGGCCTGTTCGTAGCACAACTGACTGATAAGTAAAGTTACAAACCCCCTGAAGCAGAGGGGCAGGGATGGGGGGTGGGAATGCCTTCCAGAAAAGTAACCAGGTCCTCTGGGCAGGAGACAGTGTGGCAGGGCAGCTGAGAGTGGGATGGTTAGCAGAGCCTCCAGCAGCAGCCTGGGATCCGAGGCCAAGGAGAGAGCCAAAGCCACGCTGAGGAGAGGAACTGCATATCCCGAGAGCTCTGGTCTCCACACTTGACAAACCCTGGAGTGTAGTGAGTTTAAAGTCTGAGTGTTAGGGGATGGGAAAGGAACCAGAAGACTGTTTTTAAGGAACTCTTTGTTTCCAGGATTAAAAATACAAAAAACTAAACTAAACTAAACTAAACAGAACAAACAAACAAACAACCAAACAACAATGTCTGTGGTGAGATGAGACAAAGCTATTAGAAACTTTGGTGTAGCTGCTGGTATAGGATAAAGTCTTATACTATAAAGCAGGTCATTAATGGGAAAGAAAGATAAGGTGACAGTGAGCCTCTCGCGAGGAAGCATTAGATATTAGGGTACCCAGAACCCAACAGTACACAAGCAAAATCCATCATTCCTGAGAGCTCTTTTTCCCAAATAGAGAGAACTATGTTTGTCACATTCTTGCCACTGTAATTCTGCCTTAGTTAACTTCATTTAACTGAAAATAATGTGAAAGTTTTATACGTATTATAGCTACTCATTTTCCTCCATATTTCTATGACATGTTATTCTTTTCAAGGAGTGAGGGACTTTTGTTTTGTGTTTTGTTTTTTTTAATGTGCATTGGTGTTTTGCCTGCATGTGTGTCCGTGTGATGGTGTCAGATCTTGTAGGTGCAGACAGTTGTGAGCTGCCATGAGGATGCTGGAAATTGAACCTGGGTCCTCTGGAAGAGCAGTCAGTGCTCTTTAGCTCCTGAGCCATCTCTCCAGCCCAATGAAGGACTTCTTAATTCTGTATTTATTTTAATTTAACATCTACCCCCAACATCTTTGGTAGTGCTGTGGGATGATACCCACTGGCCTTTGGCATAATTAAGTTATTAAAATCAAACTAGAAACATAATCATAAGTTATATCTTGTTTTGAATGTGAATCCATAGAACCCATATATTGGATATTTTCATGAATGATAACGCGAAGCATGAATGATTATCTGGTTGTTTTGGGGGGAACAGCTGTCAGTTACTGTGCAGTTCCATTATACTGTAATTGGAAAACCTTCTGACTTGTTTCCTATAATTTAGATTAATAATGAAGAAGCAACAATGGAAACACGTCATATTTCCTTCTGGTCCCCCCCATATTTTCTCCTAGTCTTGCTGAAGCCTGCCTAGAGGAGCCTTCTCCCACTCTATCTCCATTGTCTGGATAACTTGCCCATTGATTCTGACCCAGGTCTCCTTAGCTCTTCTCATCCTTTTCTCCTAGCCCGTGTCCATTTCTTCCTTCATGTCACCTACTAAACAACAAATTTATTCTCTCCCAGGGATGCCATACCCAACACAATTGCCTAGGATTTAGAGTGGGGAGCAATCAGAGAGTGGATCACCCACCCAGTAAAGACTAGAATAGATATATACACCAAGAAGCCCCCTCAAACAGTTAATAAACAGTTTCTGAGAAAAAAATAGTAGGGTACAAAATTAACACACAAAAATCAGTAACCTCCTATATAAAAATGACAGAGTAAGAAAGAAATCATAGAATCAGTACCTTTCACAACAGCCTCAATAAAAAAAAATAATATTCTGGGGTAACACTAATCAGGCAATTAAAAAGACTTGGATAAGAAAAACTTTAAGACCTTGAAGAATGAAATTGAAGAAAACACCAGAAGAATGGAAAGACCTTCCATCCATGTCCATGAATTCATAGGATTGATATGTTGAAAATGGTCATTCTGTCAAAAGCAATTTACCAATTCAATATAATTCTCACCAAAACTCCAACATACTTCTTCACAGACATGGAGAAAGCAAAAGCTGTGTGCAGACTACTTTTGGTAAGGAGTGAAAACCCACAAGGATGGACTGAAGGAAAGATAAGACATAAACAGAAAGACAGCACAAAGGATCTAGCCTTTCAAAACAATAGTTCTAGGTTTTGTTGAAATGATTCTTTCTGGCATTTTGAACTTATCAATTCATTCAACTATTGATTGTTGCTGTCATGATTTCAAATTGGCCATCTGGAATATAAAGCAAAGGCTAAGCTTCTATAAGTTCTTATTGAAGTGGATATAAGTACATATTGGGTTTTAATATGATTGTGAGTTGAACCTTTGCTAAAAGTGCAGAGTCTAGGGAATGGAATAGTGTGGGTTTACAAAGAGTGGTAATGTTTACAAGAATAAAGGAAGTGAGCAAAAGTCAAAGGAACGTGGTTTCATATCCTTAAAATTCTGCTGAGGCAGAATTCTCAAATACAATTCTTTCAACAGTGGTTAAAAGTGATATTTGGCATTGTAATAAAAGTTTGAAACATCAGTGTGAGGATGGTGTAATGTTAAGGACACTTTCTGTTCTTCCGGAGGACCAGAATTCAGTTCCCAGTACCCATATGGCATGTCTAGCTCCAAGAGGTCTGACACCCTCTTTTATGGCCCCTGAGGGTACCCACATATACCTGGGATTTACCACCCTCAGCCTGAAATAAAAAGAAAATAAACCTTATTAAAAAGAATAAGGAGTCACTAGTTACTTATCAACATGAAAAATGGCTTCCTTGATCTCGAAAGGAAATGTGGGATTATTGATATGGCTTAAATTAATACTGTTTAGCTATATTTATTTTATTTGTGTGGATGTTTATCCTGCATGTGTTTCTTTGCACCATGTACACCCTTGGTGCCTGTGGAGCCCAAAAGAGTACCCTCTTTTCAGATCCACTGGAAGTAGACTTAAAGACAAGGTTGTGAGCCAGGCCTGTGCTGGAAATCAAACCAAATCAAACCTGGGTCTTGTGGAAGAGGAGCCAATGCTCTTGAAGCAGCCCCGCCCCCAAATAATACTGTTTAAATACATTTAATAAAACTCAACCCATTTTTATTCCTCAAAGAAATGTACAAACCACCATTGCCTGTAGCACTTCAGATACCTCAACAGTGATCAATGCCTTACTCCTGCTGCTGCCTACTGCGTCTGCCAAGCATACCATTCATTCTGGAAAGATTTCTGTTTTAAGAAGCTGTGCTTGGGAGACGACAATAGATACAGATGTTGACAGCACTAAACCATGTGAGAACATCAGTTAGCTAGGCTTCCTATAGTACTTAATAAAGCCTCCAATGCAGATGGCTCAATGCACTTGGTTTTGTTTGTTTGTTTCAGCAAGTTCGTTCAAGGAACACGCAACATGTCCTCCCACATACAAGGGGGAATCCCCCTTGTGAAAAGCGAGTAAGTGATGATCCTGTGTGTGAGCACTCAGCACCCTTAGTACAAGGAGATTTCTCATTCTTATATCATCATTGCACCTCTTAGTCACATTTCTGAGACTACAAAATTAATAACAAAAACTTCACATGTCCCTCCAACATATCATATGATTTGTGCTTTGCATGTTGTGTTAATAACTCTATGTCATCCTGCCCTACATTTAACAGGCCTATAATATCAAACATGAGGGAAGGGACTCAGCTGATTATAGTGCTTAATATATAGGTCAGTATTTGACCTTTAAATTGTTATATAAGACTCGAGGTATAGGTCCATCATAGCGTACTTGTATGATGTCTATGAGGTCCATGGTTTGATTTCCAGCACCAAGAACACTGCATTAATCAACCCAATATGAAAATCAACTCTCAGTAGGTGACCTGATTTCTCTTTAGAATGCAAAACAAACCAAAATGTCAGGGTGAAATGACAGATCTTATCATCTTTCCATCATTCTCCTGCGTAGAGCAGCTCATCAGTCATGTGCTCATAGGGGCACAGCTAGGCTCTGGTTTTTAAGAAAATGAGTCTTAAGTAAGCAGTGTCCTAAAGTACTGTACAGACATGATGATACCAGTGCTTTATTTTAGGCTTGGAAACACAGTCTTGCAAAAATAGTGGTCCAGCTACTTTTATAAACATTGCTCCACAAATTGTAGAACACTTAGGGAGGGAGTGTGTACTATTTGTGTCTATTTATAATATTTATGTATTCTTTTATGAACACTGTTTACTATGAATTACAGAACACTTAGGAAGTGTGTACTATTTTCTGAAACATGAGGAAACTGAAGTCAACTGAAAGTCTAAAAGTTGATGGCCTGGACAAGATAATGAGCACGAGCTTGTTTTAATCCAGGAGCACTGGACTTCACATCTATCACACCCCCTGCCCCCAAATTAGCATCCATTCTGCACTCATATTTATATAATTATTTTGAAAATCAGCAGTCTTGACTTGATGTGTTAAGTAATTTTCCCTTTTCTATTGAGAAGTGATGGGTCTGAGCCATTCTGTTTCACTCAATTCTATGTCTAGGTTTTTTTTTTAAAATTATACTATATATTTAATTATTTTCTTTTGTAACAAGGTAACTTTCTTTACCCTGCTAAATCTACAATGGGAAAAAATGTGATAACAGCCATTCTAATAAATACAAGAAAAGAATAGTAATGCCCTGAAAAAACAGACATGGATCTCATGTAAGGGCTATCACAGGACACAAGGTAGGTACTAAAGTTCACAGGAGCCCTTTGTTTTCTGTATCTCCATACATATCACTCCTATAACGTTTAAACTTTCTTTTTCCTCTCTTCCTGTTGAGTTTTATGGTGAAAGGGCATTTTCAGGATTGCAAAGGCTCGATTGTTAACCTAAACACTTTGCCAGCACAGCCTGAAGATAACAGCTCATAAAAACAGGGCAAGGTTGTACCCACTGGCCCATCTAGTGTGAACACAAGTAGTTACTTCTCATGAAGCAAAATCCGAAGTCTCTTAAAATAAACCCCCATACTCTGTACTATCATACTTAAAGGAGCAGAGGTGGGGGTAACATGAGAGGTTTTTTTTAAGTCATCTGTTAATACTGATTTCCTATGCGGGTGCATTAAGAAAGTAAAACACACATTCGATTAGCAAGGAAACCCGTCGACCCCTGGTGGACCCACAGCGCCTCTTGTCTTTTTAAGAGTACTTCTCCTTCTCCCCTAGAGCAAGCTTTTTCACCAGAAGATTCTGTCAGCTCGGTTGAGACGTTCCAGGCTGTCACCTGTCCCACCTCCTCATTTTAATCCTTTGACTGGCAGAGAACAGGCAGCTGATCCAGACCCCCTAGGCCACAGCATAGACAGAAGACCCCTCTGCAAGGACACGTGAGTCTCCAGACTCTCTTGGATAAACTTTTAAATGATCGTGTTTTAAAAGCCCGGTACCTTGGTATTGTTGGTTTGTAATGTTTTCTAACAGCCTGAACATATAATTTTCTCATAACTCTATGAAATGTAACTGGCATTCCCTACACAACTGGAATATGATTAGATCAGAATCCCACACCAGAAGCCAGGGTTTGGATACTCGTTCTGTATCCCACTAAAGCGAATTGCTCAACCTGTGCTACTTGATTTCTTTGCCTAAGATCACCACATCTGCCTCTCAGAGCCACTGGGAATGCCTTACAGGAGTCAGCCTTGAGAACTGCTAACAGCTGACACCACTGCTATGGAAAATAATAAGAAGAAAAAAACGGTCTGATGATGGCTTAACCCGATACCTTTTCTTTGGTTTCCTCCTGAAGACGGTTATCAGGAAGCTAAGCCAAGGTGGAGATTGCACCAATCACCAAGGACGTTATCTGACCTGGTAACTTCTGGGTCTACAGACATATCAGTTGGCACAGAGCCTGGGTTTGAACCCCAGTACTCATCTTCAAAAAAGATAGGTGTTATAGTTCACACTTCTAATCCCAGCAGTGGAGTGATGAACACACAGGCAGAATTCTGGTGCTTAGTGGCTAGTCAAGCTAGTCTATTTGATGAGGTCCAGGCCAGTGAGAGACTCTGTCTCAAAAGAAATGTAATGGTAACTAAGTTTTCCTATGGACTCCACATGCGCACACATGTATGTGCAGTTGTGTATGTGTACATGCACACACACATACACACACAGCCTGTATGTAATTTATAAGAAGTATAATTTTTCTAAAATAACATTCCACATAAGACATGTGTTATTCTTTTGAGTGCAGATGTCTTCACAAGCACAGCATGACTGATTTTTCAATCACTAAGTCACTACCCACGAGGCACTTGACCCAAGTCATGAAAGCCTGATCATTTAATCCTCAGAACTGTGCTGTGAAGTAGATGGAGTTATCATCATCTTAAAGCTTAGTAAAGAGACACTCACGACAGATGACATCAGCTGCAATGTGGCTGACATTACCTGAGCCTCAGGTCTGCCTGGCTGCTCTGCCTAAACTACTCATCTCTCCACTTCAGTAACGGGCCAGAATCTGTGAATTCTAAAATTTAAATGCAGCTTAAGATGCCACTTAAAACAATACAGCATCTCAGGGTAAGAACTTTAAAGACCAGTCAAGATAACACAGAGAAACCCTGTCTCAAAAATTTAACAAACAAAAAAACATAAAAGAAGAACTTTAAATGCCCATAATTTACTAAGACATAGGCTGTTCTTAACAAAGTAACCTATTTGTTAATTAAAATAGAATTATCACATCTTTAAAATCCACGTAACTTGTCTTTTAAGATATGTTAAAATTAGTGGTTAATGTGACTTAAGCTTAATTTCTCCAGTTAACTATTTTGATGAAAAACTGTACCAAAATAGCAATGTCATAATATCCCAGTAACCCAAAGTAATACTCTATGTGTGCCTGCTTGTGTGTAAATGCACCTGTGTGTCTACTTTTGGCATATGAATGTGTGTGAGTGTGTGAATGCATATGTGTGTGCATGCATATGTATATTTTTGTGTATGGTTTTGTGTGTGTGTGTGTGTGTGTGTGTATGTAAAAGTTCATGTGTATGAGCTTGTGTGGCGGCCAGAGGGCAGCCTTGTGTGTTACTCCATTGAGCTCCGCTGAGCTGGAGTCTCTCATTGGCCTGGAGCTCAACAAGCAGGCTGGATGAAACGGTCAGTGAGCACTGGGGATCTGCCCACTTCTGCTCTGAGATTACCACACACAGCTTTAAAAAAAAAAAAAAGTTGGATTCTGGAGATCAAACTTAGGCCTTTATGTTTGCATGGTACGTTGCTGGACTTAGCTATGTCCTCAGTCTCCATAGCTTTTATGTACTAAAAAGGAAGTGGGGGGGGTGCTGGGATGTTGGCACTGAAACAGAAAAACAAGGAAGCACGGCAATCAGTTGCTGGAGAGTAGAATAAAAGCTAGAGCACATACACTGTAGCATTCATTGAACATCATGAAGCAGCACTTCCTGCTACAGCGGGGTTGGCAGATGGACTGGAGAGCTAACCTGCACTAAGGCCCTTAGGAGGGTTCCTTAGTATTTTGTTCTCGAGTGTCTCAGATTGACTTCAGCATCATGGCCACAAAGACCTTCTCAGGGCCCCCGTAGCCCTCTCAGTTTGCTCCTCTGAAGGGAGGTAACGTTTTCTAGCCTAATTTGGAGTTTATGTTTGCTACATGATGTGTCGTGATGTAAACCATGACTAAAATATCAAAGTCCGTCCGTAGACCATCAACATTGCTTACTTTTCTGCCACATTCATAGCTGTAATAATTGGTAAATACTGTTTGACCACATTGTCAGGATTCTACATGACTCTTTGATTCTACTCATTACCATATGACACTGAAACCTCAGGACACAAACAGGCCTCGTTACAAAGTGAAATGGAAGTCAGGGCTGAGAAAATAACCAGATGGTACACAAGGGACACTTTTTGGCTTCTCTACTCCCATGGCCCTAAACTAGCTGAAACCAGAGCTTGACAGTAAACATTTCCTGATGTGTGTGCCTGCGTGCGTGCATGCGTGCGTGCGTGCGTGCATGCGTCTGTGTGTGCCTGCACGCGTGTGCGTTTGACTGAACCAAAAGATAAGCTAGAAGGACACAGAAAAGAAAGAAGAGTGACAGTGTTGAGGGCCAGACCTTCTTTTGTCCACAGCCAGAACTAATTTTTGTCCTGTGTGAACACGCGAGAAAAGTGAACTGGAGATGCCTACCTAAGCTTTTAGTCACCAATGAAGCATCAATTAGATTATGCTCCATGTTCTTCTGAGACTCTGAACTCCTATATGAAGAACTGGCATGCATCCATCAATCTAAAATACTTACTTTTTTTTTTTTTTTTTTTTTTTACCAAGCTCTTTTCCAGGAACATCCTCATGACTTCCTAGGGTCATTCAAGAAGAAATCATCCAAACCTTATAGGTTGTACCGAATAAGTGTCATGCTTCTCCTCTCAGTTTATTGAGCAGCTCACCTTCCTGGTTCCTTGGTTAATTAGACATTAAGCCGAAGATTTATGGTCATCACTCTGTGGATGTGTGTAACCATAGTTATGCTAACTCGGATCACAGAAAGAAGAATGTAAGAGAAAGAAAACGATGGAGGGCAATACCACCAGGGAGAGGATTGTCCTCTGCCAAAAGCCTGGCCCTGGCTCAGCCTTGCTCTGTCGCATCCTAGTCAGCAGAGTGCAAAGCAGATGCAAGAGTGAAGACAAGAATGAGTGGACTTCACATTTAAAACTTCTGTTATCCAAATGCACTCATTTGGGAGGGGTGGGGGGTGGTAGGGAGTTAGTTAAACATTGCTAGTTTTCTTCTTCATGAGATACTTTGTCAGAGCTGATTAAAAAAAAATAACTGACTCAGTCCTATCTCTCTTGAGCTCTTGAAGGGACTGAAGGGACTGCTTGTCCCTTCCCCAACTGGCAGGGAGCATAATTTTTATAAAAATATTCTTTCGTTGTATTGCTATTTACTTGTCTACAACAAAGTAAGTGATTGAAGAGGGGTGGGAGGAGCTAAGGCCCTGGCCATGGGATGGGAAAACTCTTGCATATGCATAACTTGCACACCTTATCACCCACCTCACAGCACCAGACCTGAAGCCTGCTTAGAAAAGGGAGGGCAGGAAAATAGCTCGGTTCACTTTGCGCTTAGCAGACCACCGCCCATACTCTACCTCCGCCAACCACCACGGCAGTGGGCTCACAGGCGCTGATACAGTGTAGGAGGGAATTGGAGCGAAGGTTGGAGTTGAGGAAGGCCACCACACAGCCCAGTTTAGCCAGGCCAAACCACACATGGACGAAGTCCGGCTCGTTGCTCATCAATAAAGCCACAATGTCCCCCTTCTTCAGCGAGGAGTTGTTCAGCAAGGCATGGGCTATTTTGTTGCTCCTCTTGTCCACATCCGCGTAGGTGTAGATGCTTCCCTCATAAATGATGAAGGCTTTCTGCGGCTGCTTCCTGGCGTGGCACAGGAACTTATCCAGCACGGTGACTAGCTCCCCTCTCATTTTGTAGATCTCCATCTTAACTCCATAGCGCACCACCTTCAGCAAGAACCACAAATCGTCCCAGAAGTAAGGGAACAGAAGTTTCTGCACAAAGTGCAGGAAGAGCGCTCCAGCCCCCAAACCCGTGAACCACGACAGAAGCATGGGCGCTCAAGCCACCAGCTGACCCGATGGGTCCCACCAGTGTCTCTTTTCTTTTCCAGCAGTTTCACCTCTTTTACCTTGGAGGACCCTGCCCTGAAAAGCTCAGCCTGGCACCTGTAGTTCTGGCTCAGGCTTTCTTTTGTGTGTCCTGTTTTCACCCAGGTGGCTGGTGAGAAGCCTCGGTAGACTGGGCTAGGCAGCTGTGGGACAGAGCCCTGAATCTTCTTTAAAAACAAACAAACAAAAACAAACCAAAAAACAAAACAAAACAAAACAAAACAAAAAACAGCGCTTGCACTCACACAGCAGGAAACGAGCACAGCTCAGCTCAGCGTGCCCACCCTCCACTGCTGCCCAGTTGCAGGAGACTCTGGGCTTCAAGCTGAGAACGTCTTTGGCACCTCTTGCTCCCTCGGAGAGCTCTGCTATGCTCCAGTTCTTTGCCCATCAGGCTCTGGAGGTTGTATCTGAGCTGGCATCGTCAAGAAAGCCTGTGGTGGTTTCTTGCTGGCTCCCGTCTGTGCTTACACGGGCTCAGCCACGCCCCGCAGCCCGCCCCCTTCTCTCCACCACGCCCCTCCTCCCCGGCTGTGCGCCACCTACTCCTAGTCACCCTTGCCCCGCCCAGGACAAGGATCTCTCTTCCCTCCTAAACCCAGCTCCGTTTCTGGGCCACCAAGTGTGCTGGGAAGAACTGCTGGACACAGAGGCCAGGGATCTTCCTCCAAGTGTCCTTGGAGCTGGGAGAGTCGCCCGCCTGCCTACCCTCCTTCCTCCCCCAGCCCTGAGCCTGCTTTAGCAGTGACTGCTAGGACTCTGGCAGGTGTCACGCTATGGCTGTGCAAATGATCCTCTCCTTCCTCTTGGGAGTCTAGTAGCCAGCTCAATCCTCAAGGCAGGGACATCCTACAGATGTCCAGTAAGATGGAGACTGAAAAGCTTGGGTGGGGTCTCTGGAGGAGCCTCTGGAGAGGCTGGTGATGTAAAAGAATGCTTCCCCTGGGTGTACGGATTAGATTAGATTAGTATTAGATTTAGCAAACTATTCCTGGGATTAAAGGTGGAGGCTGAAAAACAAACAAACGAACCAATAAATAAATAAATAAAAATTTAAAAGGCAAAGCAGAATCTGCACAGAGAAAGAGAGGAGAGTGTACATATGTGAATTAGTTAGGTCCCAGAAGGACCATTTTCTGAGAAAATGAGGAATGTTTGAAGCAAATCAGGAAAGCTTACATTTTGTTCTTTTACAAAAGGCAATTTTTTAAAATGTGTGGTTAAGTTAGTGTTGGCAGGTCCATTGTGACGCTATCCTTAGAGTGCCAATTTCTAAAAATATTGGCTTAATATATTGTCATTAAATCATTTTTCTAATATATAAAATGCTGCCTATCTTGCATTTTTGGATATGGAACTTGTAGGGATGCAGGGGGTGTCAGGAATACGAGAGACATGAGAGCCAGTGGGAGCTGCAGCAATCAGAAGTCAAAAAAAAGTTAGGTTTTTTCCAGTTAAGCCATTTAAGGAATTGTCAAAGTTCAGAGGATTTCACGGGTGTATTTGGAGTGGGGAAAGAAGCAGCTATATTGAAAGAATACAGATTTTTTAAAAAAGATGTATTTTTTTATTATTATATACACAGTGCTCTGTCTGCATGTACACCCGCAGGCCTGAAGAGGGTATTAGATCACATCATAGATGGTTGTGAGCCACCATGTGGTTGCTGACAATTGAACTCAGGACCTCTAGAAGAACAGTCAGTGCTCTTAACCTCTGAGCCATCTCTTCAGGCCCAGAATACAGATTTTTTTTTTTTTAATGTAAGGAGAACATTCTACTAAAAATAAAACACAGAGGAGCATTTAAATGAATTATTTTTGCATATTTACATACACAAAATTTATAGGTGTGTAGGTGTGTTCATGTATGCACACTTGCAAGTCAACGTGCATACTGGTGTATACACTTGGTATGGAGGCCAGAGGTTGCTATCAGGTGCCTTCATCTATCTCTCTACATTATTGTTTATGATGATGACAAAGACCCTGATGGTGATGATGATGATGATGATGATGAAGAAACAGGATCTCTCATTGAATGTACTGGAATGGGCAAGATTGGCTGACCAGTAAGCTTGGGGGCGGGTGGGCACAGGGAGCTCTGGTCTCTGGTACTCTGACAGTGGTACTGCAAGCTCATGGCCCCTGGCCTGATTTTCTGCATGAATGCTGGGGATCCAACCTATGCACCTTATGCTAGTTGGACAGGCGCTTGACTAATCTCCCTCACTTTTACTCATAGATTCTTTGCTAGAAGACACCATCAGGCCAGTTCTTTGCTTTTAAATGTATATACAATGCTCATTGTATGTTTAAATAATTATCAGCACCTCATTATGTCTGGCTTTTCTTCCATTCATCTGCTGGCTTCTAGCTAACTTCAGATTCTTTAAGAAAAGATAGAGAGAAAGGAAGGAAGGAAGGAAGGAAGGAAGGAAGGGAAAGAGAGAAAGTGAGAAAGGGAAAGAAATGGAACATCAAACAAACCAAAACAACAACAACAACAAAAAACCTTGATAAAACCAAATACAGGCTGTAGTTGCCCTGGTTGACTTGAAACCACAGAAAAGATCCCTGATGTCACAGACTCTTAGATCCTCCCATGTAGATGAAAAGACTGTTTTCTAATGTGATGTATGAGCTCTTGTCTTTCCGATTCAGAAATATCTTTTCAGGTAAGAAGGAAAGGCTGTAACAGCAAGCCTGAAGAGAGTGTCTGAAATGGCACCATTTGCCCTCCTGGTTCAGTGATTCAGTCACGCCCTGAAAAAAATCACCTTCAAGCCACAAAACTTATACAGAGCAGCTAATGTCTCAGGTGGTCAGCTCGCTGATGAGTAAATCTGCTCTCCTTCTTATGAACTTCTTACATCATTTCAATGGATGGAACTTAATTGTTAGCAATACCAATATAAGTAAGAATAGAGACTATTCAGGGCTGTTGATGTGGGTGTGGGGCAGTCTGTTAGAGTCTAACATATTAAGATAGTTTTTGTCTTTGTTTTTTGAGACAGGGTTTCTTTGTGTAGCCTTGGCTGTCCTAGACTGGCTTTGTATAGCAGGCTAGCCTAGAACTCACAGAGATCTGCCTGCTTCTGCCTCCCTGAGTGCTTGGATTACAGGCATGCACCACCAAGCCTGGCTACATATTAGATCTTTAAGATCCCGTTATTAAATCTTATACAGGTCTTATTTGAATCCTCCCCATGGAGGATGGACTCTGAACATCTGAAGCATTTAAGAGGCATGTGCTTTCCTGTATAAGGAAATTGGTTATCTTGTCCCAAAGTTTTGTAGCCACTTTCAGTATTGCCAAAAGATAGCTATCAAAGATGGATATAACTTAAGCCACAATGCCAATGAATTGTACAACATATGGCAGACAGCAATAACTACACATAAATAGATAGATGGTTTAAGTAAAAGAAAGAGAAACAAGAGCACAGAAATCATCTAGACACCTGTCCTGAGACTTCTTTTGACCACAGACAGTGCAATACTGCCCAGGTTTCCTTTGAGACATACATTAATACTATGCTTTCTCTAAGGGTATTTGAAAGTAAAAATCAGTGTGCTTAAACACAAGTCAGTCCAGGAAGAGAAAGGTCTTTGCAGTCTACATACGCTCTTCTCAACCCCTTCCTCACTTCTGATTTGGCATTCCTCTCTAGCCTTGTACCAGCCCCTCTGCACTCTCAGTTTTGCTGAGGAAGAACTGCTGCAAGTGATTAATGTCATCCTGAACAAAGAGCAGTATAGGATGGGCACTAACTTGCTTCCTCAGGACTACTCCACTACAACCTCCATTTTCCCCCTGGGCTTTCTAGTGCAGTTCTGCGGGAGACAGCATTAGGACTGAGAATGACTTCATGGCACCCAAGCTTGGCCAAAAGCATCACAATGGATGCTTTCAGTCAATCAAGAGGCTGGCTACTTAATACTGCCACAGCTTAGGAAAGGGGAGAAACAAGCCGCATATAGCAAGGGTACTTATGCTTCTGAAAATGAAGGTTTCACCTTTTTAGCTTCCCCTACAAGATGGATCTCGGTTGATCATTCATGGAGAAGGAAACTCTAAGGGCTGTGGAGCCAAAGCACTGCTCTACTTCATCTCTAGTGATGGCTCACGGACCAATTTTCATAGCTAAGTTTCAGACATGGCCTCGTTTCCTGGAGGCCTCCCATGATTGAGTATAACAGTACTATGGTGGGCCCATTACTGAGGAAGGCAGAGGGAAAAGGCTATTTATGCTGGCTAACTAGTCTCACCCAAAAGATAAGTCACATGTCTCCCATCTTGACAACAGGAGGCAGTTTGCCACTTAGAGCAAGGTGCTCAATGGAGAAGGTTGGCTCCTACCATTCCACAGAAGCAAGGAGACACAGGTGCTGTGTCCTATCATGATGGTGTTTCAAGGGAGAGAAGAAAAGAGTTGAAAATGCTGACTGCAGGACTGCAGAGCTCATCCACTGTATAATTCCACTCAAAAGCAGTAGCCCTTTAATAACTACCTTTAGAACATGATAGCAAGTTGGGGATTGGTAGAAGGCTTACTTTTCTAGTAACTCAATGTTTATTTGCATTAATGAATAATTATGCCTAAAGTATTTTCCACCACAAGGCCCTCATGTAACAAGCATTAAAGACAAGGAGCGCTGTGAGTGTTGGGCGCTATTATCATTGCTACATGTCTTAGACACATCAAACACATCTTAAAATATAAGAAGTTTTATAGTACCAACTAAACCGCCCCATAATAATAGTTCTGGGAGCAACTCTCAAACCAATTAAATATTTAATTATCATTTTACCACTAATTGAAAATATAACTAGAAATTTATATGAGGCAAAGTCCTAACAAAATACTTTGTACATATTTACTCTATTCTTGCTATTTATGAGATCCAGATGCTGCTTGTTATGAAAAGTTTCTCCTCTTAACTATTGGTAAAATTGACTTTCTGGAAAAGATATTTATGTAATATTTTTTACTGACTGAAAATTCTCAGAAGCTTCATTTTGAGTTTTTAAGCCACCTATGTCTATGTAGGTCATTTGAACATTACTGAAGTGAACCAAAGAACCTCCCTGGCAACTTCTACAAAGCAACAACAATGCTCTGAATGTTGCAGGTGATTGTTCCCAGAGCCCCTGTTTTTAAATATCTCATAAAGGCTATTGGTTCAGTTTCTAATGTATGGAAAAATCAGAGACTTCTGAAATCTAATGTGCACATTCTGTCTTAATCCGCTCTACAGATTCGCAGCTGTAAAACTTTTTGGTTTTTCTTTTTCTTTTTCTTTTCTGATTAATTAACAAGGATTTTTCTGTGTATGTTTAAGTAGTGCGTGGCTGGTTTGATTCTGCAAACTTACCTTGAGTGGCTTCCCGTTCACAGAGTCTAGGCTTCAGCTCTTGTCCTCATGAACGTCAGAAACTGGGAGTAGAGGAGAAAAGCCACACCAGTTAATGCCTCTTGGTTGCAATGTGACCCTTTTAGGTTTTTACTACTTCAGAAATTTTAAATATGCCTAGTGGTAGAAATAATAAAACATTGGTCTATTAATGACCAATATGATGCTCCAGTTGTTTCACTTACAATTTTTGTATGCCACTAAGCTCAGGGACAATTTATTATGAATCAATAAATAATATGTTAACTCAATAACTACAGCTTTAAAAAATACATTTCCTAAGTGCTAACGATGAAGTAGAATTTTTTTATTTTTTTTAAAAATTGAAAATATATTTATATTTATATTTATATTTATATTTATATATCCCCTCCCCCATCCCTCCTAGATCCTCTCTATGTACCCATCCACCCAAATCCATGCCCCTTTTTTCTCTCTCTCATTAGAAAACAAACAGGCACATAAAAAATAAAATAAAATAAGAAAATCAAGCAAACTAGAATAGGGCAAAACAATCAGGAAAAAAAATAATAGCCAAAGAGAAAGGACAAAAAACATACAGTGCAGAGACACACATGTACACATATATAAATCTCATTAAAATGCAGAATCGAAAATCACAAAATATAAGCAGATCTGTATGTTTTTGTTTTGTCTTTGTTTTTTTTAAAGCCCAGACAAAGCATTAGGAGACAAAAGCCCAGAACAACACTGCCGAGCTTGTTTTGTCTGCCATCTATTGCCGAGCTATCCTTAAGTGTGGTTTTTATACCCAGTGAGAATTTATTGGTGAAAACTACTTTTTCCTTTGCAAAAAGTTGCCTGTGAGAGAAAGAGAGAGAGAGAGAGAGAGAGAGAGAGAGAGAGAGAGAGAGAGAGAGAGAGAGAGACAGAGACAGAGAGGTGGGGAGAGGGAGGGACTGAGGGAGGGACTTAGTTGAGAGTTTCTGGGTTAGGGATAGGGATTTGTGTCTATTGCCCCTCTGGACCTCTGAATGCTAGGACCACATCTGACTTAGACCTGTGCATGCCACCTCAGTCTCTGTTTCATAGGTGCCTCAGCCGTGTTGTGCCTAGAAGGCCTTGTTGCCCTGATAGCTTCCATCCCCATTGGCTCTTAGAATCTTTCTGTCTCCTCTTTGCAGAGTTCCCTGAGGCCTGAGGGGAGGGACATGATGAAGACATCTTCTAAGATCTCCTTTTCTGCGTATTGTTCAGTTTTGGGGTCTCTGCTTTTGTTTTCATCTGCTGCAGGAGGAACTTTCTCTGATGATAACTGAGGAGAACACTGAATTTGAGTATAGCGGAATGTCGTTAGGAGCCATTTTATTACTAGATCCCTTTAGCAGAACACTGGTAAATGGTTTTCCTTAAGTCCACTGCCTATCTGGTCTCTCCTTCACTACCCCAACATGGGTTCCATCTTATGTAGCAGGCATTAAATTCAGTCAGATATTGGTTGGTTACTCCCCCACCAATAAGTGTCTCTCCCACTTCATGTTCAATTTGAAACAAACTAATAATCCACTGAGAAAAAAATTAGTGATGATCACAAGTATATGAATATGAGGCCATTGTCTGGGCCATGGGCACCAACCAGCTGCCATACCCCAAATAAAAGTGACTCTCCTGTCCTTGGCACTCATCAACTGCCAGGAACTCTCATGCAAGGGGTGGGGCCTCAGGAGACCCTTCCCAATCCATGCTGGACTACTGAGTTTCTCAATAGCCATGTTGTATCCAGAAGACTGTTTCTTGTAGCTCTTCCCCCTACCATCCAGCTCTAACATTATTTCAGGAGGTGGAAGGTTGATATATATGATCCTTTATGGTTGAACACCCAGACTCATATATTTTCAGCACACTGGCCAGTCATCCATCTTTGCATTAGCTACTACAAGTTGTGAAAAATAGCTTCTCTGACCAAGGTTAAAAGCGGCACAAATCTAAGTTTGGAAACATTCAGAATGCAGTTTGATAACACGACTATTTAGCTAACCATCACCAGTAGGTTCTCCCTAGGGCCTGCAACCTCCACAGACATGGCTATTTGATCAGGTTTACAGTATGAGGCATAACAATTTCTCTGGTGGAGCAGGCCTCAGGTCCAGTCAGAACATAATTGGTTGCCTTTCTAACCATCATGCCACCATTGCAGTGGGCACATCTTGTCTAGCAGATACTATTGTAGTATGCAAGGTCCAACACTAAGACAGATCACTGATGTCTTTTCTCCTCCATAACACTTTCCAGCATGATGAAAGCTAGCCCGAAGGCAGAGAGTTTCTCATTGATTTCAAGATTGAGTGTCGTATGTCATGAATCTTCTTGAGTGAGTGGTGTCTTCAGCAACAGGGTTGTGCTATCTAGTTATGCTGGACAACAAGGAACAATATCAATGTCCTATATTGTCTGGGGATCTGCTTGGATCTCTAGTAACTCATATAGAGATATCCTATCCATGGCACTGAGATTTTCATTAGTAACTTATTATTTTCTAGGAGGAGTATAGTCATCCCTTTTCAATTGATCTTAAATGGAATTGCAAAAAGTGAGTTTTCATGTGGATTTTTTAAAAACACATCCTTCATTTTGGTGAATCCTCACCCCTGTTTTCTTTCTTTAAAAAAAAAACCTTTATTTATTTAATTTATGTATATGAATGCTCTATCTGCATGTACACCTGCAGGTCAGAAGAGGCCATTAGAGGGTAGAGATGGTTGTCAGCCACTGTGTGGTTGCTGTGAATTGAACTCAGGACCTCTGGAAGAGCAGACAGTGCTCTTAACCTCTGAGCCATCTCTCCAGCCCCCCCTCCCCGTTTTCTTTCATCTACATCTCTTCACTCTATATCTGAACCACTCTAC
The DNA here is from genome assembly GCF_964271855.1 of Acomys minous. Lineage (NCBI taxonomy): Eukaryota > Metazoa > Chordata > Mammalia > Rodentia > Muridae > Acomys > Acomys minous. The sequence continues at coordinate 29,041,116 of NC_140486.1, forward strand.
TCCCAATATCCACCATTTCTACTTTCATTTTGTGCACATTTTACTATCTTAATTTATCAATCCCTAATAGGGTGTTTCTATCTTTCTGGCTTCTACATGTATTCCAAATTAATCACACAAAACAAATAATTTGAAGCTGAAATCTGAGAGAGAGAGAGAGAGAGAGAGAGAGAGAGAGAGAGAGAGAGAGAGAGCGCGCCAAATTTTGTCTTTCTAGACCTGGGTGATGTCACTCAGTATCATTTTTTTAGTTCCATCCTTTTACCTAAAATATTAATAATTTCACTTTTTCACAGCTGGGTAGCATTCCATTTTATATACACACCATGTTTTTTTCTTATCCATTCATCAGTTGGTAGACATCTAGGTTGATTCCATTTCTTAGCTGTTGTGAATAGAGCAACAACGAACAGGGAAAGTGCCCCTAAGGTAAGATTTAAAGTCTCTCTGGTAGAGTAGTGTCTCTCTGGTAGAGAGATTTAAAGTCTCTCTGGTAGATGGCTAGTAGTGCTAGAGCTGAGTCATGTCATCGTTCATTTTCAAGTTATGTTGAGAAACCTTAAACTATATATTGCATTTTAAATATGTAAATTATCCAGTCTTAAAATGATAAGACTAAAAGATATACTCAGAAGTTGTGACTTTAATCTTACTCCTTCCACCTATATGCTGAGCAGTTGTATCTGTTTTTAGTTAATGTTTTCAGTGTTTCTTTTATAATTATAAGACTGTCTTCTAGCAAAGCTTCCATTTTATATGCTATTTTATGGAGTTTCAAACCATATTATTTAAGAACTACACTTTGTAAGATCTTAGGCAGTGATTCATCTGATAGATCTGGCACAAGTAAGTTGAAAACCTTCCCATTGCAGGTCTCATTAAGAACATCCATGATTGCTTGAAGTTAAAATATCAACATTAAAAGGGATTTTGAAAAAAAATGGCTTAACCATCATGGACAACTTTGAGAGGTTCCATGACTTCATTTCAAGAAATTATCCTGCTTGGGGTCCAGTGACAGGAAAACTAGAATTAGCTCTGGAACATGAAACAATGATTGATGGTAAAATCTGTAGTGGCTGCACACACACACACACACACACACACACACACACACACACACACACACATTGGTTTTGTTAATACTTTGCCCAGCAGAGATGTCACATTTAGGTAATGAAGCATCAGAGTCTAGAGATTAGGTCCATTTTTAAGGTTGTGTACTTGACAAGATGTTATGGAATGTCTTGTACGTAACAGCGAAGTTTTACATAAAAAGAAAAGCTAATGGATGCTGCAGACATTGTTTCTGCCTCACATTAAACAATTAACAAAACTACCTTTGTCTTTATCTACCACAGCCATCATGATCAGCAATTAGGCCTGAAGTAAGATGCCAACCAGCATTTGCTAGGAATACATTATTTTTAATTAAGGAATGTTTGTTTGTTTCTAAAATGATTACACAGTAGTGAACAGTATCATGAAATTTAAAATTTTATATTTAATTGGAAACCACAAAAAAATCATGTGAGACACTTAGCTACAGTACTGCACTTATTACAGTAGCCGGAACCTAAATCCATCACATCTCCTAGGCTTCTATCTAGCCAAGTTAGTTCTATACATATTATATATGTGCATTATAATATGTATTATATATGCTTATATATAAAACAAAGAGTTTAGTTCTGTGTGCTGATAACATTGTTAAAGTGCCTTCTACTAAAGAATAAAAATATTAGTTGACATGAAATCACATAATTGAAAAATCCATATGTTTTTTCTTTTTCACAGTGCTAAATTCTCTATGTGTATTTATATACCAAATTAGAAAGACAAACTTAAAACAAAAGCTAAACTAAACAAATGAATCTTCCAGAGATGAGAGACATAGCAGTAACATGGCCTAAAATTCTTGGCCACACACTTCAAAGAGCTATTGTTCTTTGAACTATATGTGTGTCCTGATCTGCTACAGGAGGCACGTAGAAAGTTTGGCTCAATAAATCGGCGACGCACATGAGCTGTATAGTATAACACCAAATTAAAACCTAGAGTTGCAACAACAGATATCTGATGCTTGACACCGGGGCAAACCTGCTGGTTTCCAGAACTAGCTTTTGAACTTGAGAGTCTCCCAAAAGGCTCACTGTCAGCGTTTTTCAGTGGAGAAATGTCATGAACAGAACTACAAACTTAGCATCTCATTTATGAGCCAACAAAAGATATTAAAAATCTGAGAGAAAAGGCCAGCTTGCTATCCCTTCACAGTCTCCAAGAAATGGAACCAAAACCAGACACCATGGCCCTGTTGCAGGAGAGACCTAGAGAGTACAAGGCACATACATTCCAGCAGTTAAAGCCTCAGGTTAGAGGACTTTCTTAGGGGAGGGAGCAGCATAGGTGCAAAAAACCAAGACCTGACTGTTATCAGGCCAAAGTTAGACACAGGAAGTATTTATGAAACTGGAGCCACCTTTTGAAAAAGCCTCCAGAGGGAATGTTAAGTAGCTGTCATCTTGCCACAGAAAATTGTGCCTGCTCTATACCTACGGCTGGTGTGAGCCACTACCACCAAGCATACAGAACCGGAGCTTCATGGTCATCTATGATGCTCACAGGACATAAAGCGCCATTGTTCATCTTGATGGGATGGGCAAGAGTTTTATATGCTTGTTCCTGACTATGAATACTGTGGATTTAGTCTCAGGGTCCTACATGTCCACATTCACACTCAGAATAGGCAAGGTGGCTCAATCAAACTCTACTACAGATAACGTCAGTTCTGTGTTGCTCTTCCTGCCTGGCCTCTAAGGTCACATGGCATAAGACCCAAAAGTTCAAGCAATATTATTTCCTTGATGGATTTTTTTTAAAAATTAAAGTGAATACATAGTACTACATAGTACTAACGTCTAGCTAACAGCAACGAGATCACAGACCACTACAAACTGTGGAATATCTCTGGTACTGTATCATTTAGTGTATCACAAGCTTCTTTGAGAGAGAGAGTTTCTCCAGGTATAAAATGAACACACATTTAGAGAAGTTGCATGATACTGAAAGGGAAGAAACACCAGAGCTATAAAGTATGGCTAATAATCATACAGTTTTCATGTCCATACATGTCAAGGATCCTGGGCAGAAATGAGGTATAGCTAGCTCTTATTTCTCAGATATCACTCTGCTTGGACCTTGAACAAAATATTAAGAAGTTTTCCTGGCATTGTAGTCAGGGTCCAAGCTAATTCCGCAGTAAAGCTTCCGCATGTAATGCCTTTATACTTCTCCCAAGGTTTAGCTTCATTGATCTTTCCTATTACCATCCCATTAAACCTTGTGTCATCTCACCTGTTTCTTCCCGAGCCTCAGCACTAAGAGAAGAGGGTCAGAACTTGTGGCATGATAAGCCTGTTCTCACACAAAGACTATGGTTAGCTGTGGAGTGTGGAGGAAGCCCCGAGTGCATAAAATCCTGACAGAATGTGTATTATTTGACATGGATACGGCCACGTCAAGCACCCACAAAAGTGGCAAAGCCTCCACCAAAGCAAGGAAGAAGGTGAGTCTACAAAAAGAGCAGATTCCTGCAAACTAGGAGTGGAACTATGAGCCAGCTATAAAAAGCTAAAACTGAAAGAGCAGCAAGGGGTAAGGCTGAGAGTGGAAGAGCCTGGAACAAAACAAATTTCAAAATAGCTCTTGGTCTAGCTATATTTCCTCACATGGAGTTGGGAGGGCATAGTAACTGACGACTAATTGAAACTTTTTTTTTGGTGTGTGTTTTTTGTTTTTCGTTTTGTTTTGTTTTGTTTTGTTTTCCTAGACAGGGTTTCTCTGTGTGTCGTCTTGCCTGTCCTAAACTTGCTCTGTAGATCAGGCTGGCCTCGGACTCACAGAGATCCACCTGTCTCTGCCTCTGAGTACTGGGTTTAAAGGTGTGCACCACCCCTGCCCGTCCTTATTGAAACTCTTTATGGAGGATGAGGATTGGATTGAGCTGTCTCCATAGAGATCTCCTTAGAACTTGTACATAACGTATTTGAGGATGAGGAGACAGGTTTGGTGGGTTTTGGAAGACAGATTATAAACATCTGAAAATGCAAATTGCTTCATTGAGTTTCATTGTTCCAGTTTTGTTTTTCTTCAGAACATGAAGCTGAGGTTGGTACTTTATAGCCATGTATCCTACTTGCTTCAGTGGCTTCTTTTCTCATTTTGACAATCCTCGATGATTTCCTTATAAGGTCTCACAAACTGACTTTCAGGAAGATTTGGACTGTGGAAGATTTTGCAAAAAATTCATGCTTGATAATGACAACCGAGACTAAAATAAAGGCTATTCTGGGTGTAGTAGTCCACCGCGGGATTCCTAGTGCTTGAGAAACTAAGGCAAAGGGGTCATGAGTTTGAGGCCATCCCAGCTAAAAAGTCCAAGGCCAGCCTGTGCAATAAAGTGAGACCATATCTCGAAGAAAGCAGGGGGAGGGTGCTTTTTAAAATCAACATGCATATACAGAACGATATAAGGCTTTGACAAGCCTAAGAGAATTGTCCTCAATATCATTTCCAAATCTGTTTCTTAATTCTATTATTAATGAGACTAAGAGCTCACAACAGGGAGCCCTGATTGGGTCTAATTTGTCCTTTTATTCCTGCCTTTTCTTTGAGAAGGAATTCCAGCTGATTGACTTTCCACTTAGAACATTCTATAGTTCTATTTTATATGTTTAGAATTTTTATCTTTTGGAATTTATTATAATTCGAAATACTTTAACCCTCCCCAATGCTGATTGCAACTTTGACCCCTGGTTTATTTATAAAAGTGCTGTTAGTGCCTACAAATGTGCAGTTTTCATGTTATCTTTTTCTCATTCATTTCTAATTTAATTTCACTGTGGCCAATATGCATACATTAGATAATTGAAATCATTTAAAAGTTATCAAGCCTCATTTTGTGAGCCAAACTATGGTCCACAAATGTTCCAAGGGCATGTAAACACAATAGGTCTTCTTCTATGGGTGGGTAGGGAGTTATAAAAATCACAATTATATCAATATCCTTGATAGTGTCATTAAAACATTATATCTCACTTCAGACTATTTGTCCTACAAAATATTACATAATAATATGCTGCTATATGCTATACATTCCATTGAGGGAGGGTTGTTGAAATCTTTAACTACAGATGTATGTTTCCTTTTATTATTGTATTACTTTTTCACTTTATGTATTTTAAAACTTTGGGTTCTGAAGTACTAACAAGTGTTAATATCCTGTTGAATAGATACCCTTACCATTATTAAATGGTCTTCATATTATTTCATGTATGTCTACTACCTTGTCTGATAGTGACATAGATAGTAGTAATGTTTACATGCCTGTGTTTTTATTTCTGCTTAGTATGCCATTCACTTCTTGAATATATGGAACACAACTGTATTTAAAGCTTTGCTAGTGTTATTAATGCCATCATGGATGGTATCTGTGATAATCTCAACTGGCTGATTCTTCTTCTCAAAATGGTCCATACTTTCCTTACAATTTGTTTTTCTCTCATATTGATCTACTTTCTTGTTTTCAGTGAAAATAAAGGTTATTTTCTTTCATTTGATACTTTTAAGAAAGAGGTTTGTTTTATTTGTAAGTGTGTGTGTGTGTGTGTGTGTGTGTGTGTGTGTGTGTGTGTGTGCAGGTGGTTGAGTTGCTGAACATTTCTGCCTTTACACACTAAACCATCTCTTCAGTCTTCTTGAGAATAATTTTTAAGCTTCAGCGAGGAAGCCCAAAATGCTGTTTGGTGTGGAATCTGTGGTATTGTAGTGTTTAGGTAAAACCTCACTGATCGACACAATACCCCTGGAGTGGTGCGGATTCCTACTCTGAATGCTAGACTAGGAGAGAGAGTGCTCCAGGTCTGTGTGAGTATGGGTTTTTGTTCCCTCACGTTCTCTGGGTTGACCATTGTCAGCCTTAGGACCCTGCTTTGGAGGACACGGATCTGAGCTCAGCTGTAGTCTCAACACTCTGCAGAGTTTGTCCTCTCTGCGTAGCTCTCACCTTACTGACTCTGTGCCTGGCAGTGTCCAGTCATGTCTGTCTCCCTGGATTCTGAGCTCCATCTCTCAGTTCAGAGAAGCTTCCAGATACATCTGTTTTTCCATGAGCTGCTCTCCAAAACAACCCTGTAAGAAAATGAAGGCAGACTCCTTCAGTGCCCTGCCTCTTTCCCCTCCCATGCCTTAGGGGATGATATTCTTCCTCACTTGATATTCAGTAATTTGAAAACCAGTTTTCATAGTTTTGTGAAGCTCGTAAGGAGTGACAGATGCAAGGTTTTATCTGATATGTTTATTCCACCTTAAGCAGATGCAGCAGCTTCATGTGGTTGGCTTCCTTCCGATGGTGAAGCAGATGCAGGCATATCCTTCCTGCTCAAAACCACACATGCTGCTGTCAAGATGTACATCCATTCGCTCTCCAGCAAAGACTGGAAACAAAGCATGGATCGCTGATACAGCCTTTATCTAAAGGAAGATTCCCTCTTGTGCTAAAGGGGAATTCCATATTCAGTGTCCTCTGCTTGCGCAACAAAGGGAATACTACCATCAGGGATTCAACAAGAAGGAAACAGTGAAAATCTTACTGAATATAAGTAATATTATCTTCCTAATTACCTATATTTAGCTCTGCTCCCTTTTGCAATGTAATTGCTTAAGGTATATCATAAATTTAATTTTCTGTTACTTCCTTGAAATGTTTTTTCAATGAAAAAAGCTACTTTTTATTTTTTATGTTTATAAGCAGAATATCATCTTGAGACCACATCATCTATTTTCACCCTATTTTTCAATGTAAAGTTGATATATAATATAAATATATGCTTCTGAGTTGCATGGGAAACAGCAGTCTGACATGAGGAAATGATGCTTGAAATTAATTTCTTTGAGTTTTTCATTTCATTTCCAATGAGTAGAAGTGATGCAGGGACAGGCATGGAATTATCACCGGATTTTGGCATGGTATGGCAGAGGGAGGCAGCCCTAAGGAGTTTCACCTTAGCAGCAGCTATTGTTGGCATTAAACAATGGAAGAAAGATGTAAAGAAAAATGGCGTCAGCCGCATAATCAGCTGTTAGTACTTTCTTTCCTAGTAGAATTTATTCTGGCCAATTATATGTGAGGGTCGTGCCACTAGCTTGGGAGTCAAAGAGAAGAAAAAGAAGATGCAAAGATGCTGGTATTTAATTACCAGAAACAATTTTTACAAGTCTTTTGGAAACAGATTTCAATTCTTTTTCTTTAGAAGAAACCCCTAAACATGCTTAGATCCTGGGGTTACTATTTCTAACTGTGGAAGCACTTTGGAATCTTCGATTAGAGAAGCAAGACTTAAAAACCTTGCTGTTGTGTGTGCTAAACTGTCAACTTTGTTGTTCTTGTTTGAGGAAGAGTGTCATTGTGTAGTAGTCACAGTTGGCCTGGGGCTCTTCCTCTCTTACATCTGGTTCCCAAATTCTGGGATTATAGGCGTATGCTACCATGCATGACTTCAATTATATTTTTCATTACTTGGATCAAAGATTAGAACTATCTCTTCTAAACTGAAAAAAAAAATGTTTTTTTCCTGGTTCTCAATTTCTGGGTGCTAACTTTAATACTTGACTCATGAATAAGAAGTGCTCGTTCCAAAACCTAAGACTTCAGCCATGAAGTGGTTAGCAAGCCACACTGCCTCTTCACCATGTCCTTCCACAGTCCAAAAGCAAGTTTAGTTGTGCTGCCTGTATTTAATAGTTTTACATCAACTTGACACAAGCTAGAGTCACTTTGGAATAGAAAGCCTCAACTGAGAAAATTTCTTAATCTGATGAGCCTGGAGGCAGCCTGTCTTGAATTTTTCTTAATTGATGATTGCTGTGGGCAGCCCAGATCACAGTAGGCTGTGCACCTCTGGGCTAGGGGGTCCTAGAAGTTGTAAGAAATCAGGCTGAGCAAACCATGGGGAACAAGCCAGGAAGCAGCACTCCTCCATGGCCTCTGCATCAGTTCCTGCTTTCAGGTTCCTACCTTGAGTTCCTCCTCTGGTATCTCTGCAGGATGGGCTATAAGCTGTGAGATGAAATAAACCCATATTCCCCCAAGCTGCATTTGGTCATGGTGTCTTTTCAAAGCAATAGAGACACTAACCAAGACATTGATCCTGAAACTACAGGCAATGATTATTAGTTCTTAACTGGTATTATTGAAAATCCTCACTGCATAAGAACCATAAGAACAATATCTGTGATCCATATTGGTTTCTTATGATCACAATAACTTTTTTTTAAATAAAAGACAAATTTCTTAGAGAAGTTTCTTAGGCCTGGTAAGCAGTATGCCTGCCTCTGGACAACATATGGATGATAGAGGTTAGGCACATGACTACAGTGAAATAATCTGGGCTAAATTCCCAAAATGCACATGGTGGAGGGAGACAACTGACCCCTACAAGCTGTCCATTGACTTGAATATTCATGCTAACACACACACACACACACACACACACACACACACACACACACACACACACCTGAAACAATAGAAAACAAACAGAAATTTAGAAAAAATTTAAAAATGTGTGTGTGTGTTTCTGTGTCTCTCTCTGTGTGTGTGTGTGTGTGTGTGTGTGTGTGTGTGTGTGTGTATGCACTTATGTGAGTATGCATGCCTGAGCATATCTATAGAAGCTAAAGAAGGGTACTGGGAGCCCATACTCATTCTCTTAAGAAAGCATCTCCCAATGAGCCTGCAGCCAGGTTGGCAGCCACTAAGCCGCAACGACCCTCCTGTAAGCCCACAGTGCTGTAGTTACAGGTGGATGTACCCAAGCTTTTTATGTGACTCCTGGCATTCAAATGGAGTTCCTCACAGTTGCATAAGAGACACTGTTAACCATCAAATCATCTTCCTTGCGCAAATTTTTTGTTTTGTTTTCAATTTAATTGTGTTTCATGTCTCTTTCATCTAATGTTTCACAAATGCTTATTTGCTGGAGACGTTTGCCCTCAATTGGCTTGCTGTTATGCGTGAGGAGTCACGACATCTACACATGTGTGCTAATTCAGTGCAGAGCTGTGTAAACTGGTGATGTTCTGGGTGAGGTCTAGTTTGTAATGTGCCTGCGTTGAGTTCCAGTTCGTCTGAAATGTCCCATGCAATGCCGATGCTTGAAATGTAAAAACATAAAGTTGCAAAGGCGAAAGCAACAGGCAGCTCACATCTGCGTCTTTAGGGTTGAAATTCTCCTTGTTCCAATCCTATTAATCAGGAACAGTGGGAGAACAAGAGCATCCTCTGGGGATCCCAACCTGGAGGGTTACTACTGTACATACATCTGTTGATTAGGAAGAATTAGACCTGACTTCGTTTTTTGTTCTGCTGGCATGTATGGTGATATACATCCTTTCACTGGCCTTCACATAGGCCGTGAGCACATGCTGTTCCTGTCAAAGCCACCCTGGGCTGGTGTTGAGCACAAGAAGGGAACACAACATGTTTCATGTCCCTCTATGTCTGTGGCTGCCTTTCATTTCTCCTCATCCAGTCTTTCCTGTCTCCCAAAGTGGATCTTGATGATAGAAGCGGAATTAATGAGGAAGTTACTTTTAAAGGGGAAGCAAAGTGGGAAGAACCCAACATGGCTTCTTGTACTTACTGTCTCATCAGCAATCCACATTAATCCTCCAAAATTTTTACCTCTCAGGCTCCCTTACTTCCCTTTGAGGGCCTTCAGTACAGACATTGCAAAGACTTGTCAAGATATTAGTATAAAGAGAGATACAACCGCTAATGTTTAGTTAAACTTCAAGAGAAATTATTGCGATTGATTACAAAAAGAGAAAGCAATGCACATTGTACAGATATTTTAAAAAGAAAAGAAATATCACAAAGTTTGGAGAATCAAACCCAGGCATAATGAGAACAAAAGAGGTTGGGCAAAATGACTACAGCAAAATCCACACCATGGAAACCGTTTTCACGCAAATACACCCACTAGACAGCGCACAGCATCTGGCAGTCAGGCCCATCTGGCAATGTGCAGCACACCCTGGACATCTCTCTCAATACAACTGGTTAGTGACTTATGTTGCCAGGAGGATCTTTTATTTCCAACCAAAGGCTTCAAAGAATCTTGCTCTTTCCTCACTTCTGAGGACTAGAAAGAGGGTGTGGACTGTAGAAATCCTTGGTGGCTAAATAGCATGTGCTTCTCCAAGTTTCATTTCTCATGAGAAGGACTCCCAAAGCCAAAATATTTCCATGCTAGGAAGCAGACACCTTTAATGGTGTAGCCAGGCATTAATCAGACATTCCCTCAATCTCTGTTCTTTTATTATCACTGCACATCTTGTAAGTAAAGTACATTTTGCACTGAAGTTTTTTTGTGGGTGGGTTGATGCTCCCCTTTCTCTACTAGCAGTGCTCTCTGGTTAGAGGGTGGCCTCTTTAGTCTCCAGGTCCACCACTAGGAGGGGGGTCTCAGCTACAGTCACATCCATGTCCTCCCAGGAGCCTTCCCTGTTGTAGGTCTTCAGCCTGTCTCAGAGATGCCCCCTGACAACAGTTTCTCTTCCGTCTACAAGCTCTTTGTCCTCCAGCCCCTCCCCACCTCCCCACATCAGAACCCCACCTTCTTCCTTCAGCACTCCCTCTTCTATTCTTGTTCCTTCTCTTCAAGCACTTTCTTTGTCTGTTAATTTCTCCTGCTCACTGAGATTCATGCATCCTCCCTTGGGCTCTCCAGTAAAGTGAGTTTTATAAAACTTTGTTTCTCTTAGTTTCTTTCTTAACCCAGCTATCACACAAGTAATTGGGACCCTTTTTATATTTGGCTATAAAGCTTTACAACACTATCTTAAGCAGTTTAAGTCTGTTCTTAACCCTCTATGCTTTCCTGGCTCTATCTTTGTCCAAACCCCCAAGTTACTTGCTTTTTAGGGTTTTGTTTGTTTGTTTGTTTGTTTGTTTTGCTCCAGCTGAATCTGTCTTCATCTTTCCTGCACCTCTGCCTGTAGCTGAATTTTCTATTTCCTCTTCTAACTCCTCCTCCCCTACCTGGCAGGAAACCCAGCCCTATTCTCTCTCCTGCTCAGTGATTGGCTGTAAGATGCTTTATTGGCATACAAGGGGACAATTGGAGAGCAGAGTTTATACAATGTTGAGACAGGAGATTCTCAGAACAAAGCTTGCAACTAGATATGGAGGATACAGAAGTAAACACTTGAATTACACAACAATCCTTGGACAACAGCCCTACTTGTTACTTAGTTTCTTTGGGTCTGTAAGTTGTAGTATGGTTATCCTGTACTATATGGCTAATACCCACTTAAAAGTGAGTGCATACCATGTGTGTCTCTCTGGGTCTATATTACCTGATTCTAGTTCCATTCATGTGCCTGAAAATTTCATGATTTCCTTGATTTTTATAGTTGACTATCCATTGTGTAAATATACCACAGTTTCTTTATCCATTTTTCAGTTCAGAGATATCTGAGTTGTTTCCTGTTTCTGACTATTACAAATACAGCTGCTATGAACATAGTTGAGCAAATGCAAGAGAGCCAACCACTGACACTATTAATGGCACTTTGCTATGTTTGTAGAAAAGAGCCTAGCATAACTGTCCTCTAAGAGACCCCACCTAGCAACAGATTGAAACAAATGCTGAGAGTCACAGCCAAACATTGGGCGGAGCGCAGAGAACCTTCTGGAAGGTTGGGAGTAAGGATAGAAGGACTTGCAGGGAATAGGAGCTGCACTAGAGGACCAACAGAGCCAACTAGTGTAAGGCCAGGGGGGCTTGAGGAAACGGAAACACTAACAAGGACCATACATGGACCGGGCTCCTACACATACATACCTGATGGACAGCTTGGTCTTCATGTGAGCCCCCTAGTAAGGGAAGCAGAGGATGACTCTGACAAGGACTTTCTTACATGCTCTTTGATCACTTCCCCCTGGTGGCACTCCCTTAAGCAACTTTATGTGCTGGGATGGGTAGTGCTGGGGGAGGCGTCCTTTTTCTGAGGGGGAGGGGAGGGGGGATACAGGGAAGAGAGAGGCATAGATAGGAGTGGGAGGAGAGGACGGAAGGGACTATGATTGGGATGTAAAGTGAATAAATAAATAATGTAAATTTAAAAGTAAAAAAGCAGACACCTGCAATCCCAGCACTTGGGAAGTTGAAACAGTAAGATCACATATTTGAGGGACAGCTGGGGCTACAGTGATGGCTGCTGCTTAAAAAAAAAAAAAAGACACAAGAGTAAAAGAGAAAAACCTAAACACTCATTAAACTAAATGTTCAATATTAGCTATCATATTGATCATCTAGGAGATGATTTGCTTTATTTTAAATATATATTTTACCATATTTTTAATTATAAAAAGACAAAATACCCTTTGTGATTAAAAAAAATTATTTTGTGGTGTGTGTGTGTGTGTGTGTGTGTGTGTGTGTGTGTGTGTGTGTGTGTGTGTGTGTGTGCATGCGCGTATGTTCTAGAGAACAGATTTGGCGCAGGGTGGTAGCAGGGGACAAACAACAACAACAACAATCCAGAACAAAAGAGCTGGCTTGGGACTAGAATTGAAACTATCTGAGCCATTTCTTTCATGGCTCTGTTAGAGAGTCTGTTCTCTTCCTGGCATCATTTCCCCAAGGCCAGGAGCTGGAACTTTACTCTTGGTTTTACTAACATATTAATCACATATTGACAATACTGTCTTTTTCCCTACACGCACACAGCATGCATTCGTTTCATACAACAGCCCTTTTACTCTGTCCTCCCTGTTCCTCACACTTTTACCAGTCCGTCGTAACTATTATGGTATTTTCAGATCAACGTCTTTTTCAAACGTTTCCACACATGGGAGAGAACATGTGGTGTTTGTCTTTCTGTGTCTGGCATGCTTCCTTTAAAAGGAAATGGTATTTTCTAATCCAATTCTTTTTTGCTGTGTACAACAGGATTTTTTTCTTTATGATTCATTTCTCTACTGTGCACATAGTCTCTTTATCCACTTCTGGTGGGCAGGTGGGCTGACTCCACTTCCCAGCTGCCATTAGTATTGCCACGGCAAGTGGGGAATGCAACTATCTCTTTTAGCGGCTGAGTACATGTCTTTTGTATTGTGGCAGCGGCTTTAATTGTCAACTGGACACAGCGTAGATTTACCCAGCAAGAAAATCACAAGCTATTATCTAGATTAGGTTGGCCTATGGGAATAACTGTGGGAGATTAATTATAGAATGTGGGGTCACCCATGCCACCGTCCACATGACCACCATTCTTTGGGTCTTCATCCTGGCCTGTTTTAGAGTGGAGAAAGTGAGATGAGGAAGAGAAGCGTGGCCCCATTTTGCTCCTGTCTGTGCATGTAATTAGCTGCTTCAAATTCCAGCCTTGATGGGCTATAAAGTGGACTTGGAAGTTCAATAAGCTCCTAGTCCCCTAAGTTACTTGTTGGGGGACATTCAATCACAGGAACAGAAATAGATATAACGCAGAAACCTTAGGGCATGTGTCTATTTTAATAAATGGATATCTATGTGTGGTAATCTTACTTTTAGTTCTTTCAGGGACTCCCATGCTGCTGTCCATGCTGTCCAATTGTTTTTCTGATTGGTAGAGGTATTTTGGGACGACATGGTATCCCACTGCTGTTTTCCTTTTCATTTCCCTGATGGCTTGGCCAGGAGAAGAAATGACCTCCAGTGATCAGAAAGAGTATTTTCGAAAGTAGTACAGTAGTGGGATAGTGAGACATCATCCCAAATTGAGATCCATTAAGAACTTCTCCAGAGAGAACTTCCATACAGTGGTAGGATCTACAGCTATGACTGATACATTAGGAGCACTGTTAAGTAGGTTGCACATGCAGCATGTTTCAAAACAACCAATTCACAATAGCTTGGCAACTTTCTCAAATAGTCTTAAGTAGAAGCTGGGGTGGAGAAAAGCCACATGGACACTACAGGAAACATCTCAAGTATAAACATATGAACCAGCAGCGGAGAGATGTCCAGAAGTTGCCGCATCATTTGTTTTCTAATACAAAAATTAAAAAAAAAAACTTTTAGAGCTTCCAAAAGTTAATTCAGCATTTTACAGACCACAGCAAAGATGGACATCATTCCCATGTCTCCCTAAAACATAGTGTCATTAATTTGAAGATCTTGAGAGCCAGGCTGATCGTGGTTTGCAGAGGCAAGGCCTACCATACCAAGCACCGTCTAACATACCACACTTGACTATTATCCACGTAATGGAAGAACACATCAAATTCTACAATTTATCCGGTCATTAAATATCAATCTGTTACTCATCCTCCTGTGGTATGGGATGAGTCACAGAACAAGGAAGAAGTACTATAAACCATCAATTTCCCGAGAGTGAAAATGTGGTTTGTCTAAAATTTTGTGCCACTTTTCAGCATTTACTAAGCCTTTAATCTTCACAGAAATTTTGAACGACTTTTTAAAGACATCAACATTTGCAAATAGAAGAGAGAGAATTATTTTGCACATAAGTTTGGAGGCAGCTGAGCATTCACACCAGTCACTTAGCTGTACTGCCTCCCCCTCTCTCTTCCTAGTAAAATGTTTTTGGAAGGAAAAGGAACCACAAGAATGTCACCAGAGGCATACCAGGAAGGATCAAACACATGAATAAAGGGAAACTATACAGCCCCTTGTGTCAGCCAGCGTTTTGTTAGTGAGATGATTCACATGCGAGAGAAGGATCCGTTTGGCTCCACAGTCGTTCAGTCTTCTTGCTTTGGGTCCGTTGGGAGGCATCACATTATGGAAAACCATGAATCTGCATGGAACTGGTCACCTCATGACTGGGGTGTGACAAGAAGACTATGGAGAGACTGGACTCCACTCTCCCATTCAAGAACATGCCCTATGGCCCAAAGACCTCCCAACATGCATCATTTCTTAAAGGTTTAGCCACTCCCACTTAGAGCAACTCTGAGGAACAAATCTACGGTGCTTGGGCCATTAGGAGATAGTTAAAGTGCAATCTAATAGAGCATTGTTCTTTCTCTCTCTATTGAGATAAAACAAGTGTTTACATAAATTAGAAAGTTATTTTATTATGAAATATAACATGAAATCTCCTTCCTTTGAGTTACACAGCGAGTTGCACAGGATTCTGATTGTAGGTTTTATTATGTGTAGCACATTATACTCTCCTTTCCCTTGAAAATTGATGTGCACACCTTTGAAGGAAGGGTCTCGAACTTCTTTGGGACCCATATGGTAACCATAATAGTCTTACATTAAATAAGTGCTCAATAAAATATAAATTAAATGTTATTTTACAGCACAATTATGAAAGCAGTGACAAAAGAAGTACATACTAATATACATTGGAATGAATTCTGAAATACCAGAAAGACTAAGTTACTCAACAAACAAGATTATTGGAGGTCCGATAATGTTTGTTTGTTTCTTTTGGTTTTAATTTTTCCCTTTACTTCTGAGAATTTCATACACGTATATAATGAAATAAGATCATATCTACCCCAAACTTATCACTCCAGCTTCCTCTGTATTCCCTAAAATGTGACCCCCTCTCAATTTTATGCCTTTAAAAATAACCCATTAAGTCAAGTTAGAGCTGCCCATAAGTGCCGGGGACCAGGGCCATCCACTGAAGCATGGGAACTCTACCAGCTTCAGGGTCCTCAATAAAGGGATTCCCTCTCCCTCAACAATTACCTTCTGCTGTGAATAGTGTCTTACTTTGTTGCATAGCAGTTTCCTCAGAACTAGTAGGGAGGGGAAGGCTCAGGAGACTCAGGAGACAAACCAAAGCTCACCTGTCTGGGAAAGTGAAAACTTGGAACACTTAAAATTCTTAATTTAAGTTTAAATTTTTTCATACAATATATATTGACGATAATCTTTCCCCTTCCTCCAACTCTTTCCCCCTCCCTCCCTACCCAGCTTCATGCTAGTCTCTCTCTTTAAAAGATACGAAAAAACCCAGCCAAGCAAACAAAACAACGTGTACACACACACACACACACTAAACAAACAAACAAAACATGGAGTCGGTTTTGTGTTGGCCAAGTGCTCAGAAGTGTGAGACCTACTCTGGAGTATGATTATGGACATATCTACGGTCACACTATTAGAAAACATCAAACCAAACCAAACCAAACCAAAACCCTGGCTTTTCTTCTCCCAATAGCTATCAGTTGCAAATATCTTCTGGCTTAGGTATGGGACTTTGTGTGAACTTCCTTTCTCAGAGCTGGTAATATGTATGGCTTGAATGTGTACAGGTCTCATGCATGCTGTCACAGTCTCGATGAGTTCATATGTGCAGCAGTCCTGTTGTATCTGAACACTGTTCCCTTGGAATTTTCCACCACCGTTAGCTCTTACAGTCTTTCTACTTTTCCTCTTCAGCATAAATTCCTGAGCCTTGAGATAAGAGATGTGACAAAGACATTGACTCTCGGGCTGGATACCCCAAATATTCTTATTCTCTGCCTATTATCCAGCTGTGGGTATCACTGCTAATACTGTAATTCAAGAAGAAGCTTCTCTGTTGAAGGCTGAGTGAGGTGCTTGTCTATGCACAAATGTCATTAGGAGTCATTTTATTGCTAGGTTCGTTTTTACAGAATAGTAGTGATGGTTTTCGCTCAGGACTCAGGTTACATACTAGTCTGGTGCTTTGTATTTAATTAATTGTTTGCCCCCCCACCCCTCCCCACCAAGATTCTTACTGTTCTAGGAACAAACCCTCATGTAACCAAAATGATACTGTGTAACCTTACCCCCAAATTATCTCTGAGTGGCTGAATAAATGCCTACACCTGGAAAGGGCAGAAGAGAGGTAGGTGGAGCTAAGGTTTGAGAGCTTGGAGGACAGGATACAGGGAAGAGGAGATGGGACCGAGAGATAAGTGAGTGCAGGATAGGAGGAAGGAGAAAAAGGTTGCCATGGGTTAGCTTAAAAAATTATGTGGCCATAAGGAGCCTGCTCTGAGGCCCAGATGAGATACATGTGCAAGTATTTATGGAAGTAGCCAAGCTAGGAATTATTAGGGAAATTTGCATGGGATGTGGGACAGGGAGGAAAACAGGTAGCTTAGGCGGTTATATTCTGCTCAGATCCAACCTATAGATATTTTAAGATCTAACAGGTGTCTGTGTCTTTTATTGATCAACAGCAGGTCAAATAATAACCTCCAGAATAATTATATGGATTAATAGTAGATATTAATAATTAATTTTCCACAATGGACTTGTGACTTAGCTAGTCTTAGGTTGTCATTGACAATATCAGGCAGACCTCAAATCTAATCTAAAAGTGGTTGATTAGTGCCGTATAACATTTGTGCCACTATTGTACTTGTGGAAATATCTTGAAGTTAGGTTGCTGTCATAGTTTTCAGAGTTTGTAGGTGGGTAAGATTGATTTTTTTTTTGCTTGTTATTTTTTTTAATTAATTTATTCATATTACATCTTGATTGTTAGCCCTTCCCCTGTTTCCTCCCATTCCTCCCTCCCTCCCACTTCCCCCCTTCTCCCCTCCCCTATGTCTGTGATTGAGGGAGACTTCTTCCCCCTATGTATGCTCTAAGATTATTGAGTCTCTTCTTGGTAACTTGCTATCCTTCTTCTGAGTGCAACCAGGCCTCCCCATCCAGGGGACATGGTCAGAAAAGGGGCACCAGAGTTCACGTGAGAATCAGATCTCACTCTCCACTCAACAGTGGAGAATATTGTGTTCGTTGGCTAGATCTTGGTAGGGGTTCGAAGTTTACTGCCTATTTCTCCTTGGCTGGTGCCTTAGTTTGAGGAGGACCCCAGGACCCAGATCTGCCTGTCATAAAGTTCTTCTTGTAGGTTTCCAGGACCCTGTGGGTCCTGTTATTTCCCCATTCTTCCATGCTACTCTCGCCTAAAGTATCAATAGGATGTCCTCTCCTCTGACCCACTTTCTTGGTAAGTAAGGTTTTTCATGGGACGTATCCCTTGGACTAGTGTTTTGATATAAGTGAGTATATACCGTTTGTCTCTTTTTGCTTCTGGGTGAACTCACTCATTATGATAATTTCTAGGTCAATCCATTTGTCCACAAATTTCGGGAATTCCTCGTTTTTAATAGCTGAGTAATACTCCATAGTGTAAATGTACCATAGTTTCTTAGTCCATTCTTCTACTGAGGGACACTTAGGCTGTTTCCATGTTCTGGCTATTGTGTATAAAGCAGCTATGAACATGGTTGAGCATATGTCCCTGTTGTGTGTTCGAGCATTTTCTGGGTATATTCCAAGGAGTGGGATAGCTGGGTCTTGAGGAAGCCCTATTCCCATTTTTCTGAGAAAACGCCAGATAGCTTTCCAAAGTGGTTGTACTAGTTTGCATTCCCACCAGCAGTGAAGGAGTGTTCCTCTCTCTCCACATCCTCGCCAACATGTGGTGTCATTTGAGTTTTTGATCTTAGCCATTCTGATGGGTGTAAGATGGAATCTCAGTGTCGTTTTGATTTGCATTTCTCTGATGCCTAACGAGGATGAGCATTTCTTTAAGTGTTTCTCAGCCATTTGATATTCCTCTGTTGAGAATTCTCTGTTTAGTTCTAAGCCCCATTTTGCAATTGGGTTGTTTGGTTTTGTGGTGTTTAATTTCTTGAGTTCTTTATATATTTTGGATATTAAACCTTTGTCAGATGAAGGGTTGGTGAAGATCTTTTCCCAGTCAGTAGGCTGTCGCTTTGTTCTCTTGACAGTGTCTGCTGCCTTACAGAAGCTTCTCAGCCTCATAAGGTCCCATTTATTAATTGTTGACATTAAGGCCTGGGCTGTGGGTGTACTGTTCAGGAAGTTGTTTCCTGCGCCTATGTGTCCCAGGCTCTTCCCCACTTTTTCCTCTAACTGAGTTAATGTCTCTGGTTTTAAGTTGAGGTCTTTAATCCACTTGGACTTGAGTTTTGTGCATGGTGACAAATAAGGGTCTAATTGCATTTTTCTACATGTAGACATCCAGTTAGACCAGCACCATTTGTTGAAGATGCTATCATTTTTCCATTGAATAGATTTGGCTTCTTTGTCAAAAATCAAGTGAGCAAATGTGTGTGGGTTCATCTCCGGGTCAAACAGGCAGAGGAAGAAATTAGGAAAACTACTCCCTTCACGATAGCCACAAACAATATAAAATATCTAGGAATAACTTTAACCAAGCAAGTGAAGGACTTATTTGAAAAAAACTTCAAACCTTTGAAGAAAGAGATTGAAAATGACATCAGAAGATGGAGGGATTTACCTTGTTCATGGATCGGGAGAATTAACATAGTAAAAATGGCCATCTTACCAAAAGCAATTTACAAATTCAATGCAATCCCTATCAAAATACCTACAAAATATTTTGAAGATATTGAAAGATTAATTCTCAAATTCATATGGAGAAATAAAAAACCCAGAATAGCAAAAACAATCCTATACAATAAAAGATCCTCCGGAGGAATCTCCATACCTGATCTCAAGCTGTACTACAGAGCAACAGTAATTAAAACAGCATGGTACTGGCAAAGTAATAGGCTGGTGGATCAATGGAATCGAATTGAAGACCCGGAGGTAAGATTGATTTTTACTTCGATCAGTAGTGCACAGAATACCTTCAGCACTGTGGGTGCTAGTCAGATGAAACTTCTATATGAGCACCAGTACAATTTCTCCGTGTTCAATGATCTAAGTAAGTGATATCTCCAACAATAAAGTCTTGTCATCAGGTAAGCAATGGCAGTGGTCTGTAATGTTTGGAGGGTTTATTGAAACTCTTTGACCAATAACTCAGAAATATGTAACCTATTTCTGGCACTGGGGGGCATTATTCAGTGACATACGAAGTCTAGTTTGAAGTGTTGCTTTTCCCATTATAAGGCAACTCCATTTAAACTCCTTTTAATATGTATGTATTTTAGGATGTTTCTATAGTAGGTCTCCATATGCCTTTTAAAAGGAGCCTTTAGTGTTAGTTGCCCCTCCCACCACTCTCTTCTTTACCCTACCCTTCCCCATTTAATCCTCCAGTACTAATTTTCCCTGTATCCCTTTATAACAGTATATTCTATTTGCTTCCCTCCTGCCTTCCAATGTCTCTTTAGTCCTTTAGTAATGACCTAATCACTGTTAATAATATTCTGGATGAAACACGTGTACCTAAAGATTAAAAACTAATATCCTCATATAAGAGAAAACATACCATGTTTCTCTTCCCGGGTCTGGGTTTTCTCATTCTAGGTGGTTGTTTCAAGCTCCATCCATTTACCTGCAGATTTCTTAATTTTATTTTCATAACAGATGAATAATACTTCATTATGTAAATGTCCCACATTTTCATTATCCACTCATCAGTTGTTGGACATTTAGGTTGTTTCTAATTTCTGGCAATTGTGCATAGAGTTGTAATAAACATAAATGAGCAAGTGTCTCTGTAGTAAAATAGAGTCCTTTGGCTTTATGCCAAGGAGTGGTATGCCTGGATCTTATGGTAGGTCTCGTATTAGCCTCATGAGGACCCTTTGCATTGATATCATACTGGATGTAGCAGTTTGCTCTCCCACCCAGACATAAATAAGAGGTCACCTTTCCCTCCATCCTTGCCAGCATATGCTGTTATTTGTTTTATTGATCTTGGCTATTCTGACTTTGGTAACATGGATCAGTAAGGATGTTGAACATTTTTAAGTGTTTCTCAGTCAATTGTGTGTCATTCTCTGAGAACTCTGCTTAGCTTTATACACCATTTAATAATGGGTTTTGTTTTCTTCGTGCTCAGTTTCCTGAGTTCTTTGTATATCCCCGAAACTAACCATCTTTCAGAAATACAATTGGCACAGATTTGTCTCCCATTCTGAGGGACGCCTCTCTGAAGCTTGGAAGGGGTTTGAAGACACTTCCCAGCTTTTTGGAGGAGTAAATAGATGCTTGGGGAGGAAACTCTGAGCAAACTCAGCAAAGCCTCAGAGAAGAATCTTAGATCTGTCAGGATACCTCTAGGAAGTCCCACGCCTGCAGCTTTAAAACATCATCGCCCTGTTGAAATGGGCTTCCAGGTGAGGCAGCTGACTTTCTGAGTTAGCCATGGCCCTGTGAGTAACCTCTCACTCGCACTCCTGTTAGAAATCAATAGATCTCCCTGGTTCACAAAATGGAACTTTAGTGCAATCATTACTTTGGTCTTTCATGGGTTCCCTTTCTGGGTAATTATCCTGTTGAGCTTTAGGGCTCATGCAGAACTCTTGCCATGCTACTTTTTTTTTTCAGTACATGTATAGATAAAAATACACTTTTAGATATAAACCATATTATACTGAACAACAAACAAAATCAAACCAGCACGCTACAACTGTTGTAAAGCCCTAAAGCTCAATAAGGTAATTTAATTCATTACCAAAACCAGGATAAAGTGTAGAATTTTCCCTCTTGTCTTTCTGCTTTGTCCACAGCTCTTGGTTAGCCACACTGCCTCATTTCCCTGAGTGCTCACAGCATCAACTCTTAAAATGGAAAGTAGAAACCTTATTAACTGGCCAGAATTTCACCTCATTTTTCTCCCTTCTCGCTCAGCCATCCATTTCTAGTAGCTATGGAGACCAACTTGTGCATTATTTATGTTGTGAACCTTTTAAGAATATTTGCAGTTAAATTTTTACTACTTTATATTAAATAGATTTATGTCTGCTAATCTCAGACATATGATAATGGAGTTGTTAGTGCAACCTCAAGAGATACCTAAAACGTTTTTTAGGAATTAAAAAAGCTCTTAGCTAGCTCGCATATAAGGTGATGGCTGAAAAGAATGGGATATTCTGAAGATATCAGCCAGCCATTTCTGAAAATAGATTAAGGCAATCATAATGTTCACCACTTGCCACCCTCCCCACAACTTCTCTTGGGATACAGTTCATGGTGACTCCTGCCAAGCTAAACCACTCACTGCTTTCAGCATGCATTGATGGGCTGCTAAACTGTCCTTGGCCCAGGCAAGAGCCTGCCTCCCTAAAGCCCAGCTCAAGGATACAGCCTCTTTGCTGTATCTCCTTCACCCAATGCTTGCCTCAGCATTGGATGTAGCACATCTCACATTATTGTATTATAATAACTTAAAAGTCTGTTTGCTTGAATTTTTATACAATTCATTTTTATTTATATGTGCATTGGTGAATTACCTACATGTATATCTGTGTGAGGGTGTCAGATCTGCTGGAACTTGAGCTATAGACAGTTGTGAGCTGCCATGTGGGTGCTGGGAAATGAACCCAGGTCCTCTGGAAGACAGCCAGCGCTCTTAACTGCTGAGCCATCTTTCTAGCCCTGCCTGTTCGTTTTCTAACAAGAGACAGAAAGGGACTGGATCCAGACAGGAAGGGAGGTAGAGGAGGAACTGGGAGGTGTAGAGGGAGGGGAAACTACAATCTGGATATATTACAGGAGAAAGAAAAAAACTCTGTCTTCAATAAAAGAAAAAGTAAGAATAAGTCATGCTGACTCCTGCCAAGAAATACTTCATAGTGTATATGATATAGCGCTTAGACACAGTCTCACTTCTAACTACCAAGTTACAGATCCATGCAAAATAATGCTCAGGGTCACATCGTCATTTGAGCCCCAAATTTGAGGCAGACTTTCTGCCCCCTGCCCCCGCAAAATGTCAAAATATATCTGCTGTATGGAACAGGGAGTAGAAGTTGCTGAATGCTTGGTGTTTACTGATCACAGCATGACCCATGTCACCGCAGGTATGATTTCCTTCCTCTTTTCCTTAAAACTGGGAGAGACCTGGGCTTTGGTCTTTAATCCCAGCACTCAATCAGGTGGATCTCTGTGAGTTCGAGACCAACTGGGTCTACAGGACGGTTCTAGGACAGCTGAGGCTACACAGAGAAGCTCTGCCCTGAAAACAAACAAACAAAACAAAGCAAAAAACTAGGATAGAAGAGGTGGAATAGTCTAAGAGTTAGCCTTTTTAAACAACCAGGCTCATCAGGAGATAATATGGGCTTAGATAGTTACAGACTAGTTAGTTTGTGCTTATAGTTTGACATAAAATTAAGTAAGCAAGAAAAAATTAAGAGTGTTAGACTATTCTATTAAAATGTGATTCTGGACCAGTGGGAAAAGGCACCTGAATTCTGTCCCTGGAATCCACACAGTGGAAGGAGAGCATCAGACAACAAAAGCTGTCTTATGACCTGAATGCATGCACTATAACATACGAACACACAAATATAAATAAGTAAACATTTAAAAAAATATGATTCATTTTTTAAATGCAAAGGAGTGCAAAAATCCACTGAATCATACCATTGTAAACGGTTTGGGCATGCCTTCTTGCTAAATATCAAAGAGGGGATTTGATCAGTTACCCAGCAGGAAGTGCCGAATGATGATGCATGCTACCCTGGTGCCCTTTGTCCTTGTCACTGAAAGTCACATTACAAAGTCAGAGAGAGACTAACTCTAAGGCATCCACAGGGAGGAAGCAGCGCGGGCCACGCTGTTTCCAAAGCCACATTCGGGCACCGCAAAGGTAAATACATACAGCTAAAAATGGGGGAAATGACGTGGTTGACTTTAGTGTTTCAGTCACCTCTCACTGCATTACACCATGGTGCTCACAGAATCACATAGGGCTGATAAGCCTCTGCCATCCAGGGATGTCATAGCTGTTGCTACAGTGAAACACCACATACGTATGGCTTTTCTGAAGTTCACGTAAACAAGCTTAGCAGCGTGGGAAAGTATATCACATACAATGATGCGTACTATATCATACTAGATAAAGACAATAAATGACTGTGTGTCAAGCTTATATGGTTATGGTACAATTGACCTTTGAGCAATGTGAACCACATGGATCCCCTGTGCAATGGAAAAATCCAGGCATGTTGGCCTCTGCACAGCAACAGCGTAATGTTGTCCAGTGGAGTGTGTTCCTTGCCTGCAGTTAGGGACTACTCTCATGAGTTACAGAACAGACTGTCTCAGTGCCAGCGGCCACCCCAAATGCTAGTGTTTACTGTGTCCCTGAGTCATACTGGGGACCAGGTACAGCCATTAATCTAGACCAGTCAGATTGCAGTGATTAAAGTCTGTGATGCTCACTCAAAAACAATCACCAGATGACATGTTCCTCAGAATGTAGCCCGTATTTAAACAATACAAAACTGAAAATCTGCCTAGGTTAGGGTTCCTGTCTATGGGGAATTGAAACTTGCTTATTTTCGATAGGTATAGTTTCATGCATACAAGCGGATTTTGTATAGTCACTACTTTAGTATGAGCACGTGTTTTTGGTTTTTTGATACAGGCTTTCTCTGTGTAGCCCTGGCTGTCTTGGAACTCACTCTATAGACCAGGCTGGCCTCGAACTCACAGACACGCTTGCTTCTGCCTCTGGAGCGCTGGGACTAAAGGCATATGCCACCACCACCACCCAGCTGAGGACATGTTTCTTAAAAGCTATGAGCACTGGTGCCCAGCAATACTATGACTTAAGTGATAGTATAGAAAAATCGACAATAAATGTTAAAATGAGACACATATTAATGCAGCTACTGTTTTTGTTTTAGTTTATCTGGTCATAAGGTGATAACTTACGAAATTCCTATAGTGTGAAGGCTGAGGATATTTTTCATGTCCTTGATAATTTTAAAAAGAAGTTTTAGCTATGTAAAAGTCCAAACATAATTACCATATCTGTTCATCTAGGATACTAAAGGGAGGATAGAAATTGTAATAAGACCTGAGTTGGGAAAGGTTTGGGGGACATGGTGTCAATATAGTGGAAGGGGATCAAGGCATCTTGCCATACTCAGATGCTGAGTGTCATTGGACCATTGTTAAAATCACCACCCGTGTTAATGACAAGTCATTGAGCCTTGATATAAGGCCTCCTTCTCATCCTCACTTTCTATGTATAAGTAAAGACGGTGTAGGATAGAGCAACTAGCTTCCCTAATTAACAGCTGTTGGATTCTCTGGGCTGCCTCGGGGGCCTTGACGCCAAAGGGGATCTGTCAGCCAAAAACAGGCAGCCTTGCTGCTCTTATGCCTCCAGAGCCCACAGAAAACGATGCAACAGTCACAGCTGATTGCTTCCGCTCCTGAAGGCAAGCCTGTTTCAAACAGTTTTTAATCAGCTGCTTGACCATCACAATTCTCTCTGAACTCCAGACGACCCTGCAAACTTTTCTATCTAGGTCACAGGGAAGCACCTCAGGTAGTGACTTAGAAAAAGGGCTCTTGATTGCTCCAAACACTAACCTTCATTTGCATGTGATATATGATCAGATTGGGGGAAAAAAAAAAAGTCCTACCCTAGGTACATAAGCAGGTAGCTGTAGGTCACTTAATGAGTCAGTTAAGAGAGCCACTCCGGTGGTGCCTCCCCTGGTTGAAATATCAAGTCTTATAAATGGCTTCTCTGTGGTGTTTTGTTTTTTTTCTTTTCCTGCTTTTGTGGTGAGGGTGAAGAAGTGACAGAGACTGAACACACCACAGGGGCAGCAGGGCTTGGGGCAGCAGGGCTTGGGGCAGCAGGGCTTGGGGCAGCAGGGCTTGGGGCAGCAGGGCTTGGGGCAGCAGAGGGAGCTCTAGAAGTGTCAAGCAGCTAGCTGAGTACTTCACAGCTGAGTAGTTTGAGAGAGTAGCAGGGATAGCAGGGAAGAGCAGAAGCAGAGACAACAGAAAATTGAACTGAGTAGCATAAAAGACGGCAAAGAGCCTGGGAATTAGAACTGGTCCAACAGATCATCATATCTATAAAAAATATATGATAATATGCTTCATTGGTTGATGCTACTTTTTCACTGGGCACATTTTTAGGAAAAATAAGTTTATTAAAATCTTTGTCTGACCCCTATTCCAACTTTGAGTTTATGTATGATTTGCTCTAACTGCTCACATCAATAAGTGGATAATAGGATGGAGTGGGTATGTTAAGGTTATTTTTGTAAAACTGTGTTTGTTTCTCAGTTTCTTTCTTAACCCAACAATCACACAAATAATTGAGACTCTTTTATCTTTGTTTAATAATAAGCTTCACAGCACAAGAACTGAGCAGTTATTACTCTATTCTTAACCCTTGAAGCTAAATTGGTTTCCTCCCAGGGTACATCCCAGAGATGCTTGCACTTTGTGGCTTTCCTGCTCCAGCTCCTCTCTCCTGATCTCTCTTGGACCCTGGCTGAATTTCCTCTTCTAACTCCTCTTTCCCTACCTGACAGGAAGTCTAGGCCTAGCCCTATTCTCTCCCCTGCTCAGCGATTGGCTGTAAGCTGCTTTGTTGGCAAACAAGGGACAATTGGGGAGCAGAGTTTATACAACATTGAGGCAGGAGATTCTCAGGACAAGGCTTGAAACCAGACATGGGGATACAGAAATCAGCATTTGTATTACACAATAACCTCATGCCTACATGAGTACCACACTCATCATGAAGTATTAACTTTATTAAACTTTTAACTTCATGAAAGACTATTTTTAGGAAACGGTAATTTTTAGCTCAGTCGTTCTTATTGGCAATGTATTTATGAGAATTTGAGTAACTATGCACCAACAGTAATTATAAATATGATACCCAATCCTGAAAAAATTCTTATATCTAGAGTTGCAGAAAATGAAAACAATTTTTTTAATTTTAAAGTCTTAATTTTAAGTTTAAATTTAATATTGATATGTATAATTGTTCCATACAAGTCTGATATGGTGAGGAGTAAAATACTTGCAAGTACAGTGTACTACATTGGGATAAGCCTTGTGACAGGAAACAAAATGGATAATGTGGGTTTTAAAAAACCCTTGGCTTAATTGAAATGGTTTAGTTTTGTTTCCAACACAGAGAATTGGACATGTCTATCCATCTGACTCATTTTCTCAAAAGGAGAGTATAAGCTATGTGCGATGGCTTATGGTGAGCTATATTAATTGTTTACTAAACATGCATTAGTGTGAACTTAGTTACTATATGTAATTATCAGCATTTGAACTTTGGAGAACTCAAGATCAGACACATCGCCTATAAAATGTATACTTTTTGAACGGAGTGTTATAATTTTGACCTTACCTCAGAGGATTGCTAAAGCAAGTTCTTCCATTAAAAAAACAAAACAAAAACAAAAACAAAAACTCTGATGTTTCAGGAGAGAAAAGCACTCTGTAATTTACCTGACTTTAAGATTAGTCACAGTCAGCCATCTTCAAAAAGAGTTTTCACAGAGGAGTCACCTGCATCCTTCAGGGAAGTCACCTCTGTTGACATTAGTAAGGGGAGGCCTCTATCCTCCCAACATCTTATGAATAATAGTATTCATTAAACGATAATTCATGGTTATGTTTCAGAGAAAGAGCTTCATTAGCCACTTGGAGATCATTTGCATAATAAATTATATGACAAAATATCTCTCTGATTTTAAAACAGTAAAGATCTGAAAGTGCAAAGAAACAACTCAAGATTTAAAAATATAAAAATTCTCTTAGAGCGGGAGATGTGGCACAATGGAAAGCCTCTGTGTTTTAGGTCCTGGATTCAATCCTTAGCTTTCCCCAAAAAAGACCCTGTGTTGGGTAATCTTTGCTAGAAGTATCATGATTATGTTCTAAAGCACTATGAATCAATGCATTTTTATATTGTCCCTTTCAGCTAAAATGTTCACTGAATGTCACCTTCCAGCCACCAAGGAATAAGAATGAAATAAAACACTCCAGGTAGCTTGCATCCAGACAGAAGGACTCACATATATGTTATTTTATAAGTAAATGGTACTAATGCAATCGTAGGTGGGACTTCATAGCATTTGATTTGTGATTGTCCTTGACAGATGAGTATTAAATTTTTCTTGACCATACTACTGTTTTTTTTTTAAAGCCAATCCTCACTAAATTAACTGTTGTATTGCAGAGAAAACAAAACAAAAGGAAACCCATGGGTTGCAAGGTAAGGCATGACACAAAGCTGTGCAAAATCTGTGCAGTAGAGCAGGCAGCAGCTGTGCACTAGAGCAGGCAGCAGCTGTGCAGTAGAGCAGGCAGCAGCTGTGCACTAGAGCAGGCAGCAGCAGCAACCCACTTTTTATTCTACTACACACCTTCATGCTATGATTTTGTTAGACACATTTTAATATATGTAAATACTTGTAGATGAATTCATTAACATATGTATACCAGTTACTCTTCTCTTTGCTGAGACAAATGCCTGCATAAAACAGGCAGAGTTCATTCTGTTTACAAATGCAGGGCATACATTCCATCACAGTGAGAAAGCACAGGGCCAGGATCAGAAGGCAGCCAGTCACATTGCATCAGCAGCTCTGAGGCCAGGCAAGCCCCACAACCCAGTGACCCACTTTCTCCAGCAAGACTCACCTCCTAAAGCTTCCACAACCTTTACAAAGAGGACCACTAGCTGGGGACCAAGTATTCAAATACATGAGGCTATGGGAAAATGTCAACACACACACACACACACACACACACACACACACACACACACGCTCGTGTGTGAGCGCTCACAACAAACATTAATTTCAAGTACATATTATATCATTAATTGCACATATATTTACATTAATTTCAAGTATATATTACATAATTAATTATACACATATTTACATTACTTTCAAGTATATACCATATAATTAATTAAATGTGTTTGTTCGTAGAGATAGTTTTCAAATTATTAAAGAGTTTAAATTCATTAGCTGAGTGGGAGAGCCAGCTTCTATTAGCTTTCAATCACACGTTAATGACAGAATCTGATTGACGTGAATCTTACCCTTCGATACAATTTCCTTATTTTTAAAAGAAAGCAAACTTTGCCATAATGGATTTTAGATTTTACTAAGCCAGTGGTTCTCAACCTTCCTAATGCTGCGACCCTTTAATATAGTTTCTCATGTTGTGGTAACCCCCAGCCGTAAAATTATTTTTGGTGCTACTTCACAACTATAATTTTGCTGCTGTTAGGAATCATAAAGAAAATATCTGATATGTGACCCTTGTGAAAGGGTCCTTTGATCTCCAAAGTGGTTGTGACCTGCATGTTGAGAACTACTATACCAAGGAAAAGGAAAAAAATTGAATGTATAGTTTGGTAGGATGCACTGCACCCCACCCCCCAAAGAAATAGAAGAAAGTGAACAAAACCAACAAGCAAAATATGCATGCATTAGATACTACTAACATGAGTTAGAGAGAGGTGCATCAGGACACAGGGACAGCAGGTAACAAATATTTCCAACAGTGTAGGCAGGGAGCACTCTGTGTAAAAGGTAAGGCTTAGACATCGGTCTGAGGAAGATGAGGGTTTAGGCTGGGCAATTATGCAGAGCAGGAATTTCCCAAGAAGGTGTCAAAATCCTTTGCAGAGAAGCATGATTGGTAAGTAAGCTTAAGGAGAAGCAAGGAGACTGGCCTGTGAAAAAGTGTGAAAAAGGATAAATCTGCAAGAGGGCAGGAGACGCTGCCCCAGTGCAATGGAGGGCAGGAGACGCTGCCCCAGTGCAATAAAGGGCAGGAGATGCTGCCCCAGTGCAATGGAGGGCAGGAGACGCTGCCCCAGTGTAATGGAGGGCAGGAGATGCTGCCCCAGTGCAATGAAGGGCAGGAGATGCTGCCCCAGTGCAATGGAGGGCAGGAGATGCTGCCCCAGTGCAATGGAGGGCAGGAGACGCTGCCCCAGTGCAATGGAGGGCAGGAGACACTGCCTCAGTGCGATGAAGGGCAGGAGACGCTGCCCCAGTGTAATGGAGGGCAGGAGACGCTGCCCCAGTGCAATGGAGGGCAGGAGATGCTGCCCCAGTGCAATGGAGGGCAGGAGATGCTGCCCCAGTGCAATGGAGGGCAGGAGACGCTGCCCCAGTGCAATGGAGGGCAGGAGACGCTGCCTCAGTGCGATGAAGGGCAGGAGACGCTGCCCCAGTGTAATGGAGGGCAGGAGACGCTGCCCCAGTGCAATGGAGGGCAGGAGATGCTGCCCCAGTGCAATGGAGGGCAGGAGATGCTGCCCCAGTGCAATGGAGGGCAGGAGACGCTGCCCCAGTGCAATGGAGGGCAGGAGACGCTGCCCCAGTGCAATGGAGGGCAGGAGACGCTGCCCCAGTGTAATGGAGGGCAGGAGACGCTGCCCCAGTGCAATGGAGGGCAGGAGACGCTGCCCCAGTGCAATGGAGGGCAGGAGACGCTGCCCCAGTGCAATGGAGGGCAGGAGACGCTGCCCCAGTGCAATGGAGGGCAGGAGACGCTGCCCCAGTGCAATGGAGGGCAGGAGACGCTGCCCCAGTGCAATGGAGGGCAGGAGACGCTGCCCCAGTGCAATGGAGGGCAGGAGACGCTGCGCCAGTGCAATGGAGGGCAGGAGACGCTGCCCCAGTGTAATGGAGGGCAGGAGACGCTGCCCCAGTGCAATGGAGGGCAGGAGATGCTGCCCCAGTGTAATGGAGGGCAGGAGACGCTGCCCCAGTGTAATGGAGGGCAGGAGACGCTGCCCCAGTGCAATGGAGGGCAGGAGACGCTGCCCCAGTGTAATGGAGGGCAGGAGACGCTGCCCCAGTGCAATGGAGGGCAGGAGACACTGCCCCAGTGCAATGGAGGGCAGGAGATGCTGCCCCAGTGCAATGGAGGGCAGGAGACGCTGCCCCAGTGCAATGGAGGGCAGGAGACGCTGCCCCAGTGCGATGGAATAGAGTGAGTACGATGAATCTGAAAGGACCACAGAGACAAGACATAGGGCATTGAATCCATTTGCAGCTTTGTTACTTGCTTTTCTTTCTCTGTCTACCAAGTAAGAAGACATAAGCCTGTCAGATTTGGGGAGCCCAAAAGTGACATGGTCATCCATTTATTTTAACAAAATCACCCTGGATGTTGGAGTCAAAACCTACCAGCAGGCAAGAACAAAAGTCACGAGGCCGGTTAGCAAACATGACAACGATCTGCTCTAGGAATGAATGTTTCTTGGGCCCAGGTGACAATAGTGAAGATGAAGAGAAGCAGCCAGAACTTGCTTCAGCAACATTGCTAAGACAAAGAGCCAAGGACAATCCCAAAGTGTTGTGCCTAAATATCAGAAAAACAGGGCTGGTTGTGAAGGAAGCAGCCCTTGCAGTCTCTGTAGTGTTTAGGACTATGAGGTACACAATTCATAAAATATGAGTCAAAGAATTTACTGGAGATGTGACATGGCCGGAAATGTCAGGCTTGTATCCCTGCTGACAGGCAGGATGAAAAGAATTCTGAAGGAATCAGAAAAGGGTGTCTCAGGAGGTGGAGAAAGATGAAGTGCACCATTCCTGACATCCTCCCTTTCCTGATCTCAAATGAATCCAGGAGATGGCAATTAACACAGAGAATAGCAATTAATGAGTAATATGAAAAAAAAAACCCACTATACTATATTTTACAGTTAAGCCAAAATGCCAGAGACGAGAAGTCAGCTATTATTTACTTCTTGTTGTTTTTAACAGAGTATAAAAGACAGGAATCTACAGAGGCCTATGAGAGTGCTGAGAGCCAATGTTGAATCTTGGCCATAGCAGTTTCATATGACTGTGTTTAGTTGACACCTTAGAGAAGCTACATGAGATTTGTCTGAAGCTAGTTTCTCTGATTTTAAAAAGGAGAAGATGTTTTAAAATCACGATAGCTAAATTTGTGAAAGAACAAACCTGATATTATAGAGTAAAATATTTTTTACTTTTGGATTTAGAAATAATAACTCTTATATGCTAGAAACAGAAGTTTAGCCTGTGAATCGCAATTTTATATTTCAAATCCAAAGGCTATGCCACCTTGCATGTGCTGCCACCTAGTGGCACAGATGAAAATGTTATTAACAAGTAATGCCTGCTTCCTTAATTAGGCAAATGTTTGTCTGGCGACAGAAAGGCACATTTTACAACTAATTGAACATTAAGATGAATGTCTTTAAATGCAATTACTACTGTATAAATCTAACTAAAGGTGAAATTTGTAAGAATCAAGACTTTAATATCACCATGACTAAAACTTACTTCATAATATGTAAGAGATTTTTGCAAAAGGCATCATATGTTTAATTCTAAAACGAAGCTCATGTTTCACAACCCTCCTTGCAGCCTTTTGCTGTACCGAGGCAGGTCTTGCCTGTCAGTCACTGAGGAATTATTCTCCACATTTCTCAATATATACAAAGGTAATTTTCATTCTTCTCTGGTGCCCAGCTTTTGCACATTTTAGCTGTAAGTAATTTGAGCAGACAGGCTGCTCAGGTGATTAGGAACAGATTTCTGTGGAGAAGCTGCCTGAAGGCGAGCATCAATCTGTCCTCAAGAGTGACCTTCTGTCACCCAGCGTGTTAAAAAAAAAACATAGCTTCCACCAGGGGAGGACTATTCTGACTTGTTTCTCCTGAGAACATGTATGATAGGTCATGCTATTGTGACACCAACAGGTTAATGTTTCTGCTATCTGAAAGAAGCCTTAAGGGTGAAAACATGTGAGAGTCTATGATCTAATGAGCAGCTGGCAGAGGCAGTCCTTCTAACTCAGAACCATTTGTCCTTGTGCAACACAGAGAGCACCCCACAGACTCCTCACCTTGGATCAGGACCCAGCATAACTACCTGACTTAGCCCATTTTTTTTGTGTATTTCTATAGTGTCAGAATGCATTACACTACATTTTCCTTTAACTCTAAATAGTAACTCCCCAGTTGAAGACCTGTGTTTTAATGGGTTCACTGTTTAT
This sequence comes from Acomys minous, assembly GCF_964271855.1. Lineage (NCBI taxonomy): Eukaryota > Metazoa > Chordata > Mammalia > Rodentia > Muridae > Acomys > Acomys minous. Next base: position 29,073,920 of record NC_140486.1, read on the forward strand.
GATGGAGATATCTAAAGGCTATCATGTATCTACTAAGAAAAGGAAATAGTCACTAATTATCTGACAGCCAGAATTAACAGCGACTCCCCCAGCCTTCTGAGATGGCCTAGGACAAAATTCTAGCCCATGAAATTAGGCAGAATGGTGAGATAGTCCTTTCAGAGACATTTTCAAAAAGGCAGCAAGTATCCTATACATTATTATTTAATATTCAATGTCAACAGGCAGTGTACACATTCAAGGACCCCAGGTATATCTGTAAGATAAGAAACAAGGTTTTAAAGTCAAGGGGGTGCCACATCCATTATGAATTTTTGGAGTCCAATAATATGAGTATGTCAAGATATCTCCTCCGAAGTTAAAGGCACATTACTGCTCTATCCCCGAGTTGGATTGCTCTAAAGAACCACAGAGGTGCCCATGGGTGGATTGAGGCTCTGCTGCAACTTCTGCCCCACCAGCACCACCCCTCTGCCCAGCTGTGCTTTCCACACTTCCATAGAGATGGCAGAGAAAGCATTAAGTCCACTCCTCTCACCACCCACCCTGCACCCACAAAACCCCTGCACACCCATTTCTGTTTTCTGGGTGTTCTTTTCAGGGAACACATGCACTTCCCACTGTCCTTCTCGTCTCCGTTCCCTTTATCTTATTTGTCGTTCTTCTGGTGCATATGAGAAATGAAGTCAAGTGTGCTCAATGTGGCGCTCTAAATCTGTCCTCTCCACCTATGGGTAGGGCACAACTTGAAAGTCATGAGTGACTCTGTGGCCGTATGTGGGCATTTTAAAATAGGGAAAGGATTCACAAGGTGTTTGCAGAATTGCCCCAGAATTGAGATATTTTACTGCTTTCCTTTTTTTTTTTTTTGATAATTTTTTTTCTAGAAGGAAAAGTTATTGCTCTTATAATAAGAGAAACAATGTTAAATAAAGCAAATAAAACTGCCATGTCTAAATAATAATGATACCATTAACTACCAACCACAGATAGCAAATAAACAACATATATCAGATAGATTTGTAATATAAACACCATTGGAAGGAACTGATAAACACATAAATTGTCCCAAGGCATTCCTAGCAGACTAGTAGGATTAACTGTGTAGCTGTGGAGATGGGGGGGGGGGGTTGGAGGGGGAAGAAGAGGAGAGGGAGGAGAGACAGAGAAGAAGAGAGAGAGAACAGGCTTTCCTGAAACATCTATCTAGGGTATTTGTGTTCCCATTGCTCTGCATCGAATGAAAGAAAACCATCGTAAAAGATCATCACGGTGTAGAGTGGAAATCAGATTATAGCATTGCCTCTAAGTTTTGTTTAAAGTTTAGTCAGCATGGATAGTGACCTCCGGGAACTCATCCTGAGGGGACTTCTTAGGGCATAGTTGTTACTCTAAGTCCAGAATGACCCGCCAGCTCATATTTCTGCCGACTTTGAGACACTGTGTCCAAGCCCCAGCTTTTCTGGAGTTCATTTAACTGTTTCTCTCTTCTTTTGCACTGCCTTTCCTTTTTCTGTTGCATTTATTAGGCAGTAAAAGAAATCTTGCAATTCTTTACAGATTTGAGCTAATACATATTTAGAAAGGATATGCATTTTTCTCTAGGACTATCAGCCACGTGGAGTTGGGTCAGTTTCTTACTGCATATAATGTTGACTTTTTCTACCACTTATTTTTGAGGTCTGTTTTTTTTTCATACAGGGATAATCACAAGCCAAAACTATACGAGGATCGGTTTTCGCTGTGGTATATGCATAAGAGAGAATTTTCTTAACCTTCACATGACTAGGATACAAGTGACTATATCAAAGCAATAGAGCATTCTCTTCATATCTGCACATCTCTCCCCCTCCCACATCAATGCTATGGATTACAACGAACTTTCATCCTCTAATATTACACAATCATAACTTTAAGAGAAAATGTTTTAAGTAAACACAATGGCAAGTACTAAATAATAGCACCACTGATTGATGCCTTGCGGTTTTACCAGTGAGTCACATAAAAGGATACATGCATGTATTGACAGGTATGTGTTGACCTCGGATGATTTTAGTCAACAGTGATGTTGGGATCATAAGCTTATGTGAATACACTCTTGGCCGGACACTGGGGAGGCCAACTTTACTAGGAATTCCATCTCTTTCTTCTCGGTGTGTGTTATAGAGTGGCTATCTAACCAGTACATCCTTGACTTCTAGGGCTGTAGAGTTAGTGTTCATATTAACACTCCATGGCCCTAGCACAGTGTCAGCATACTGTACATGGATGGTTCCAATAACTATTTGTCCAATTGGTTAACAGGCAGGAGATTTATTCTGTGGTGAAATTGACCATGCAAATCAGTGTTATCAGCTTAGTGTGAGAGTGAATAGTTATGCCGTTTGGTTGGAGTGACTGAATGGATGAATACTGTCACTTTGAAGCAAAGCTGAGCCCATGGCTATATATTATTATTAAAAACATTACACTCATCAACACTTTTCTTACTGGCACCCACTGCACTGTCTCTTTCCCTTGGACCTGGGTTGCATTTTATTGCTATGATTCACGGAGGCCTGAAGAAACGGTACTGTGCTAGTTTAGTCTAGCTTTCAGAGGATCACCATGTTTGCCTAGACTCTCTAGGAGCCCTGTAAACACAATTGCCCAGAGGAAGAGGGGATGAAGCAATGGTGAGACTAGACCAGATTAGAGGAATGAAGATAGGACTGATCTGAGAGGAGGGAGCCTTAACTGAGAAAATGCCTTCATAAGATCTGGCTGTGAACCATTTTCTTAATTAGTGTTTGATGTGGGAGGGCCCAGTCTGTGGTGGGTGAGGCAAGCCCTGGGCTATAAGAAAGCAAGCTGAGCAAAACAGAAGGAGCAGGGCAGTAAGCAGCACTCCTCTATAGCTGCTGCATTAGCCCCTGCCTTCCAAGTTCCTGTCCTGTTTGATTTCCTGTCCTGACTTCCTTCACTGATGAACAGTGATACGGAAATAAGCCAAAACAAACCTGTTCTTCCACACACTTTCAATCATGGATTTTTCTCATGGTAATAGTAACCCTAAGACAGAAGTTGGTACTGAGACCGGCTTATTGGCCACAACAGACCTGACCATGTTGTTTTTGGGAGGGTAGTTGGGAGGACTTTGAAACTTTGGGCTAGAAAAGCCACTGAGGGCTGAGAGCTCAGTGGTCGGTTGTGTCGGAGCTTGGAAGATAAGAATGTTAGAAGCAGTGCAGATGACGGAGGCCTGGCTTATAAAGTTCAGAGGGAAGCAAAGACCCTACCAGGCCTTTTGTGTGATGAATTTGTGGTGTCTGGTCAGATGGAGCTGCAGAATTGGCTGTGCTTAATAAGAGACCAGAACCACTAAAGTAAAATGTTTGCTTTGCTGGGACAAATGGATGCGGGTCAGCTGGTGCTGAGGAGTCAGCTGTGATTAAGAAAAGACCAGCATCACTGATGTGAAGTTGTCAAAGAAGTGGTTCCTGAGAGTCAGCACACAAAGGGGCCAAGGCTGTACCTTGTTTACTTCTCTGGTGTCTGGAGAAGATTCTTGTCCTTATTAGGAGTGTAATAAATGAAATATTTTGGTGAAGTAATAATGAGAACAACACAGACAGATGTAGACGCAGAAGCAGATGCAGACACAGATGCAGACACATACAGGAGTAGAAGACAGTTTATTTTTTTTATAGGAATACTACAAAACCTAGTGAAACTGAATTGAGGAGAACTTATTAATAATATTTGTTCTATGTGCCACATAAAAAATTTAGACTCATAAATGCAAAAGTGTAGGGTTTGCAAAATTTAGTTTAGTGAGTTCATCAATGGACTTCTCTACATGGCCAGAAACCAAACTTGATCTGGCTCAGGGTGGCCCTCAACCTCAGCCCACCACCTCCCTTTTATAGTTGGACCAAAGGGTGGTTACCAGCTACACTCCTTCTAGACGGAGATACTGAGCTTCAGGTCCAGATAGTGTCCTCCTATTTCACGTTCCTTCTTTGATATTTCAAGGGCCCTGAAATGGAGAATATTTAAAACTAAATGGCATTGTCCTTTACACAGCGTCCTCTTCCTAGAATGTTAACCACCCCATTGTACAGCCATTATTGATAGATCCTTAAGTTCTAATATAGAACATATCATTAAATATTATTCTCCTTACTACTGAAATGATTCTCAAATGTCTGAGCAGCTCTTTATCTCCATCACTATTGACCTAATCCTATTAGTGTCTTATTATTTTACTATTACTTTTTTTTTTTTATTTCCCATTTGTTGTTGTTTGCTTCCTTGCAATGTGTTCACCTCTGGTCATTTCTGTTCCTCTTCAGCCTATTTTACACAGCACAGACAGCATCATTTTCGTTAAAACACTACACGCACAGCGTTCTCAGCTTCTCCTTCCACATAAGGCAGAGGCCAGAAGCTGTTTTGTTTTCTGCTCACTTTTCTCTCACTGCAACTTGCTCTCTTCCTTCCCATAAGAGGCCGCTCAGATCTTTCCTCTCCTTTTTGAAGCTAACTTGCTCAGTCCTTTCATTTGCTCCTGTCTTTCTCTGCAAACATGTGCCCCACACACCCCTACTTACCTGGAAGACTGTCACTAACCTTTTTCTCAAGGACACTGCCTCATCCTTTCTACATATCACATGCGTCTCCTCCTATGAATTATGCTCCCTTTTCTTCACTGCAGTTATTTGGCCACAGCTAAATGCGACTCAATTACAACGTTATGAAAACACAAACTAACACAGTATCCAGTGGTGTGCGGCTGGGGAGCCTATCAAGCTCTGGTTGTTAGTGTCAAAGTCAGGATCACAGAGACCCTCGGGGAACTGTGGGACACTAAGCAAAACAAAAAGTACTAAGTGTGAGAAAGAGCTGGGGAAGGAAGAAGTGTGGCTGCTGAGGCCAGGGGTGGGGGGTGGCAGGAAATTAAAGAGAGTATGGAGAGAGTAAGCACAATGGGAAAGTGTGTGTGTGTGTGTGTGTGTGTGTGTGTGTGTGTGTGTGTGTGTAAGTGGCAAAGGAAAAAGTAATTTAATGAAAATAACAGTAATGTGTAAAGGGCTGCAGATGTAATGTAAACACAAGCTAAATAATATTCTTTTAAACTATATATTGTGAAGACCCTATTTTTGCATTCAGTTTATGCCTTTTGCAACTCTCATGCTCAAAACAATGAACTATTTAAATAAGCATATTAATTAGCTCAAAACTGAATGAATGGGTCCCAGATGTTATAGCATTCATTTCCCTTTTTGCATCTCTATGTTTTTATTTAAAACAATTTTTTTCAAACAATATATTATTACAGTTTCCCCTCCCCCAACTCCTCTGAGAATCTGCTTAACTTCCCTTTCATCTGACTCCATGCCCTTTCTGTCTCTCAAACAGGCAACTAAAGATTAAAAATAAAATGAAGAAAGACAAAGAGAGGGGAAAGTACGCAGTGTTTTGGGGGTATTTCTGAGTGTGTGAAGTTCTGGGTCTCTTTTTTCTTGGGCTTTTTTTTTTTAACTTCTCCTTGTTTGTTTTGTCCAATTCCAATGTGTTAGCTTTTGATCTATCATGTATTGTATTGTATTGTATTGTATTGTATTGTATTGTATTGTATTGTATTGTATTGAATTGTATTATCTTTATCCCATAGAAGCCTGCTTGTTTTCTAATGAGAGGCAGAGAGGGGTTAAATCCAGATGGGAGGGGAAGTGGCGAAATACTGGGAGAAGGAGCAGAAGGGAAACCATAATGAAGCTATATATTTTCCATAACAGGAAAAAAACATTTTTTAAAAGGACAAGAAACTCATATAGATGCTGAGACATACATGTTTGTACACACAAGAGTGCTATAACAACACAAAACTGGAAGACATATATATACTCAAAGGAGCTATAATGTTAAAAGAAATATGCCTAGACAAAGAAAATTAGGAAACAATCTTCAAAGACTGTGCTGAGTTCATCCTGTTTTGGCCATATACTGCCGGGCATGGGGCCTGCTCTTAAGAGTGGTTTATATCCCCAGTGAGACTCTGTTGGAGAAAACTGCGTTTTCATTTGTAAGTGGTTGTCAATAGGAGTCAATAGCTTCTGGGTTAGGGATGGGGTTTGTGTCCTTGTTTCCTTTCAGCACTGAGACTCCACCTGGTCCGGGCTCAAGCAGGCCCTGTGCGTGCTTCCACAGCCTCTATGAGTTCACAGGTGTGTCAGTCCTGTTGTGTCTCAAAGGTCTTTCTCCTTGGTGTCGTCCATCCCCACTGGCTCTTACAATCTTTCTGCCTCCTCTTCCACAGAGTTCCCTGATCTCTGAGGGATTTAATGGGGACATTCCATTTGGGTTTACATGTTGTAAGGTCTTTCACTCTCTCCACATCAGCTGTGGGTCTCTGTATTTGCCCCATCCACTGCGGGAAGAGTGTGTACCTGGAGTTTGTACCAGTTTCACCTACATTGATTTCTCTGTCCCCAGTTCGCCTCAGTGAAAGCCACTGACAGGAAACATGGTTGGCATAAAACAAAGTGTTACCAACCACGTACTACAGGACCCGTAATAATAATAATGTGACTTTATCAGGCAAATATGTGGCCTCCAGTCTACAAAGAAGGATAGGTATGCTGTTGCTTGTTTTTCTGCACAATGTTTTTTCTGTCCACCATATTTTTGTAAATTAATATATGCATTTGTATGAGTATACAGGGAAATATAAGTATATATTGAACTAGTATATGTTTATGTCCCTGAAAGGTCATTAATGATTGGAAATGTAGTCAAGCCACCCAACTCTTTTCTTTTTCTAGTGACTTGTGACTCAGTTCCGTGAGAACTGTGAGGTCATCAGCTCTTAGAAAGTATGTTCTTCCTTACTCCTTTCTAACCATCATCTTCCTACTGTCATTGCGTGCTCATGTTCGTTACCTCTTACGCCCCAATGTGTCACTAGATAGTTAGCGTTTCTCTTTCCTTCCCTTCTGTTGTTAGCTTTCTTTCCCTCCTTCCCAATGGCGTTATGCAACAAAGAATATATTTGATTATTTTTTATATATTACAGATCCTTATCCACTCTGAGAAAAAAATTTCCTAACAATAGAATTCACTTATATAAAGACAATTGGCTGATGGTAATGCTTAGAGCATGCACTTTTTTTGGAATGTCCCTATTCCAAATGTGTAGGATCTTGTAACAACACCACAACTCTTTGCCAGAGCTGCTGTTCTCAGTAAGTGTTTAAAAGTATGAACCGGAGGAACATAAGGAAAAGAAGTGCCTTTTCAAGCTGTTTCAAAAGAAAAGCCCCACCCCTAAAGCTAAACATTACACTACCGCCACAGGCTCTTGCTCAGGCTTTGGCAACTCCCCAACTGTTTACATATGGCACTAACTTGTGCTCCCCACCACCATGATTGATGTGGTTTGAAAGCTAGAGTTGCAATTCCCTTGTCATTCAGAGTGATTTCCCAAGATGATCTGTTTCCTCTCAAACCTCAGACGTTTTAACTCACACGGTAAGAACAGCCAAGCCAGCTCCATGAAGATCAAATGAAGTTAGCATCAACAGTATGTGAAAAGATTTGTTTGTTTGTTTGTTTGATTCTAGGCAATGGTCCTGGATGTTCTGGGTATGACTGAGCAGCTTAGATATATCTTAACTATGGTGATTAGGAAAACAAATTCTCTGTCTTTAAAGTTAAAAGAGATTGACTGTAAACAACCATTTTACTCCATGAAATCATTTTAGCTGCATTCTTACTACATGCATCAAACAATGAATTTGAGGGTGTTATCCAAATAACGGAAAAGTGTTTCGCTTTTGAATATTTTGTTATTGAAATATTTCAGGTAAAGAGGCCGAGTCTGGGGCCATGTCTCACTGTGAGCCCTCCCTCATCCACTTGTGTAGGTAACTCTCAAGCAGCAATTGAGAATGCATCTAGGGTTCTTCTTGACAGAGATTTTACTTAAATACAAAATTAAGGACTAAGGCCTATGTGAAAACAACCAGAAATGAGGAAAGATCTGGAAAGTGTGTATCATATAATAAATTATACAGAAATTTGTAGAATTGTTAGCAACATTGGCCTTTGCCACTTCCCATCACTGCCCTATAAGCACATCTGCCAAATGTGTACCTCCATTTAGCTCCCTAATGCTTGAAGCAAATACCAGGACAAATAATTGACCCCAGTGTCTAATTCTATGTCCATAATCAACAACAGTCTCTTGGCTTTATGTCTTGTATTATTTATAGAAGACATGCATTTCTTATCATTCCTATTAGCTATGCTTTGGTTGGGTACCCTGCTGGCTGTTTCTAGATGGTTGAAGAGTAGCTAACTTCTCCGGCTGTGGCCCATATTGCCTTCAAACCTTACCATTCAGCACACACATGCAGGTATGCAGACACACACACACACACACACACATACACACACACACACCATGATTACTTTCATTCTTGTGATTTGTGCATCCCACTTCCTCTGTTTGGACTACTCTGTCTTCTCCACTCCTCATTGTCTTCTACTCATCATCCTTCCTGGCTGGGTTGGTAATTGACCTTCTGACCCCTCCCCCTACCAAAGATCTGACAGGTGTCTTTCCTCTGAGCACGTTTAGCCAACAGAAAATTTAAAATGAAACACAATCAAAGGTAGATGTTCAGTCATCATGGTTTTGTGATGCTGATCTCTTACTTCTGTTCCTGGGTGCCAGAGATGCTTGGATGCACTCAGAGCAGTGAGGCAGTTTTGCTGTGTGCAGTGATGCACCGCAAAAGGCAGTGGACAGATCATAGGATGGCCTTTGACTACTTCTTACGTTGCTCCATTACAGGCCTATTTGTAAGGATCACATCTACATAACTTTACAATTCATAAACTGTTTGATCCGTGTATCCTGTTAGAACGTAAGCTCCCAGGCCTTCCTGGAAAGACGTATCTCTGCTATTGCTTTTCTCCTAACCAGCCAGCCACAGAGCTCGTGTTTGCTCTACAGCTACAACAGCTTCAGTGCAGATGGCTTACTGCAAAACATTATGTTTCGTTGTAGGGTTTTCTATCACTGAGCCAAACTGTAATTACTCAACAGTATTGTGTACTAAAACGGGTGCAATTGAATTTAGGAATCGGAATTATTTCACCAAAAGAAGCCATTTATTTTCAAAAGCCTTTGCCTGCGTAGGCTAGAAATGAGGCCTAGCGGCAGTCTACACTGAGCCTCATGTTCCCATCTTTGGATATTTGACACTTACGATCTATTTTTCAATTCTCTTTGCCCAACTTTAGGAGAAATATAACATGAGCACATCCAACTTCATATAAAGCAGTGGTTCTCAACCTTCCTAATGACGCAAACCTTTAGCACAGCTCCTCCTATTGTGGTGACCCCCAACCAAAAAATTATTTTCATTGCTACTTCATAACTTTAATTTTCTACTGATATGAATTATAATGTACATATCTGTGTTTTCTGATGGTCTTAGGTGATGCCTGTGAAAGGTTCAGTTGGCCCTCAAAGAAATTGCAACCCACAGGTTAAGAACCTCTGATATGAAGAATTAACTCAACTTTAGACAAGACTACCTCTTGTGTTTGTGGAACAGAGGATCATAATCAGGAATAAGCCTTATGAGCACATTTAGGAACATGAAGGCCTTCATCTCCATCTTTAGGGATGTGCTGTCCCAGATGGTCAGAAAGCTTGTTTAGAAACTATGTAAACACTACTATATGATGTGAATTGATATCTACCATTAACCAGATATTTAAACCAGTAAGGTTGATAGAAGATAACTAGGTAGAATTTAAACATATATAATATGTTTAAATCATCACTGAATGTTTCAATCTTATAAGAATTTTGTTTGTTAATAAATGGATAAATGTGTTTTACTGTAACCTCCCCAGAAATGGCCCTCTGGCTTAGGACTGTAGTAATAGTTTGACTTATAGGTCAGGGGTTGAGGTGTGGGAGGATGCAATCAGTAGAGACTGGCTTTACAAGATGTGCAGGGATAAAATTAGAGCAGAGATTGAGGGAATGTCCAACCAATGCCTGGCCCAACCTGACTGAGACCCATCCCATGGGAAAGAACCAACCTCTGACAACTATTAAAGATACTCTGCTATGCTTCCAGATGGAATCCTAGCATAGTTGTCCTCTGAGAGGCCCCACCCAGCAGCAGATCAAAACAGATGCTGAGACTCACAGCTGAACACTTGGCAGAGCACGGGGAGCCTTGTGGAAAAGTGTGTGTGGTGGTGGGGGTGGGGTGGGGGGGGAGGGGGGCCGTTGGAAGATCCAAATGGGACAGGAACTCCACAAAAAGAGCAACAGAATCAACTAACCAGGGCCAGGAGCGGGGGTATACAGAAATAGAAGCACCAATCAAGGACTATGCATGGACTGGACCTAGGCCCTCTACACATATGTAGCCAATGGGTAGCTTAATTCTTATGTGGGTCCCCTAGTAAAGGGAGCAGGGGCTGTGTATGACATGGACTTTGTTGCCTACGTTTCGAACACTTCCCTTTGGTGGAGCTGCTTTGTTTGGCCTCAGTAGAAAAAGATGTGCTCATTCCTGATGCAACTTGATGTGCCAGGGTGGGTTGGTGGGGAGTGTTGGGGGCGCTCTCCTTTTCTGAGGAGTATGAGAGGGGGGATAGTGGGAACACTGAGGGAGAGTGGGGCCAGGGGGAGAAGAGGGAGGGGGCTCCAATTGGGATGTAAAGTGAATTTTAAAAAAGAGAGTTAGCTGAGAATTCAAAAAAAAAAACATGCTTAAAGAAGTAATAAAATGTACTCTCAATAGATAGAAATTATAAATAGAAGAAAACGGAAACGTTGGATTGAAAAAATTCAATAACTTGAGAATCCAGTGAAATGAAAAAATCCTTGTAGGGCTTGTTAGTGGGGTCTTGCCCTGTTCTTCTCTCACCTCCTTCATCCTTGTAGTCTCCATCAAATGACGTCATCAGAGGAGACACACAGAGTAGACTGTAAAAGGCAGGGTGGAGTTATGTGAGGGACCTACCAAGGGTAAGAGTGGACCATTGTGGTGGAAAAGACTCGAGGGGTGGGAGTGGACCACTGTCACTACACATCCAGGCTTACATTTGTTTTTTTAAATTCTCTGAAGTGAACGGCTTTCCTCTTTCCTGATGGCTGCTCTCCTTCACACGCTCATCTGGATGAAGCCCTGCTCTTATTCCCCATTAGACACTTTCAAGCACCAAGTGAGTGGATGGTGCTTTGAACAAAAGTCTCAAAGCTTGTCTTAAAAATTCTTTATTGGAAACTGGACATTTGAATAGCATTCATTATTTTTGTTTAGCGACTGCCTGGACAAGTTTAGTGACATCAATCCACCATCTCTAAGGGTGCTTGTAAAAGGAAGAGTTTGGGTGCACACAGCCACCCTGGAAGGACTGTGGTTTGGGAGAGGTCCTCTTTGACTCTCTTTTCCTGTTGTTTGTTCTTTTGAGATCCCAGTGTTATCAGACACACCCTTACTCAGAGACCTGTGTAATTAAAAAGTGTGTTCTGTAGGCATGGTTTTGGGGTAAGTATTCAGATTTTCTGATTCTTAAATAGATTAATTAATTAACTCCTTTCTAATACCAGGGATTAAACCTAAGGCCTCACACAGGATGGGCAAGTGCTTGACCACTGAAGTATACTATATATTCAGCCTTTCCTGAATTTTCCTTTATTCTTTTTTTCCTTTCCTCCCTCCAACCCTTTCATTTGTTTACCTATTTATTTTGAGGAAAGCTCACTGATTTGCGATATTTGTGTCAGAACTCGTGGTTTTTCTGCCGAGGCCCAATGAACCACTGTATTTCTCCTTGCTTAATTTTCACTGTGATGTCCTTTGTGCTGAGTGCATCCTCGGGCTCGAACTTTTCTGCTTCCTTTTCAAATGAAGCCAATTCCTTCAGGAGCAGTTTCTGTTGTTCTTCTGTTTTATGGGCTATCGCCCTCAGAAGTTTTGGTCAGGGAAGCTTCTCTCTCTGCTTCTCTCTGGATAATAATTCCACCAGATGATGTGAGCGCCCAGCAGGGAAGTCGAGGAGAAGGGTTTCCATCCCAGATTGACACTCCTAGCTAGGACTTACAGCTTCACAAGCCACGGCATGGCTAAACAGGACTCCAGGATTTGCCACGAGCAGAGTAAAGAGTCTACAAAGAGGAAAACCCCCACCTCTCAGTTACATTGGGCTGTAAAGCCTCTGTGAGGAGGAGTAGCTGGGACAGGGCCAGAAATGTTTCTGCAGCCTGTTGAGAAGAGGCACTGGCCTCTAAGAAGGAGCTAGTGGCCCCTGAAAGCATTCTGGGTGCCATAGTGTGATGCCGAAGCGGGATGGGAAGAGAGCAGCTTGTTGTTCAAATGCCGTTCTCACGCTTCATGGCAGGCTTTAGCAGGCTTATTTGGATAAAGGTTATTTCATCTGTTTAAATGCTTTTAGGACCATTTCCAGGGAATTCACATAATTAAGGGGTTAAAGAAAACTCCCGCTAACTTTACTACACAGATTCCCCCACTTAACAGTGCAGAATTTCTTGTGTGTTCCTTTTCAGTGAATAAGCATATGAAGCCCGGATTATTGGACTCAAATCACCAGCAAATCAGAAGTTTGGAATTAGAATGCCAAGAATCTACAACATTTATAAGGAAGGGCAGATGCCAAAACACATGAAGAGTTTTCATGAGGTATAGGACTCAGTACATTCTAATGAGTTCTAACAAAATGTAGTGAGCCATAGTATGGGGGGGGGGGAAACAAATATAGCCATATAATTGTCAAGAACATGCTCGTCCAGAAACATATATGGCCGTGTTTGTGTCTTTCTACAATTTCAGGTTTTATTGACTAATAATCAATGCACAAATTATGTCAATGTAATTGGCTATAATTGACCAAAAAGTCTTGATTTCCCTCGATAGCTGGCTATTGCAAACACAGGTTCTTTTATTCCAACCTTCACTTCTAGTATTAGCTCTGAGGTCATACATTACACGTCACACAGTAAATCCATCTATACCTACCTGTTTATATTTGCAAGTTACCAAATTCTGTAAAAGGGCTATAGAGGCTGGAGAATCATATGAAGAGCTCCAAAGACGTCCCAGCGCGGCAGAGGCAGAGAACACACACAGATTCAGAGACCGTCTCTGTATGAGTGAGATGGTGAGCCCTGCTGGAGGTGTGCTAGGAGGCTTGCTGCAGGGAGCCTCAGGGTTACGTGTGAAGTCTCTGGGTTGAACTGAGCTGCAGAAACAGGAAGTGGGACTGTGGTAGCTAAAGAGGCAAAGGGCACAACTGAGTCCGGATGGATGAATGGATGAAAGACAATTTGAGTAGCCCCCATCAGCAACAGGGACCAACCTGAGATAAAGCCTCTGGATTAGTCAAGAATCCCTTTCCCGCAGGTTGGATGACAGGTGGGCAAGGGCCATCACCATCTCAGTCACGTGTTCCCCGATGTACAGGGTCCTCTTTACGGCTCTCCTCAGTCTTGTGTGTTCCTTAAGGTCTCCAGCCAGTTTTCTGGATTGTACCATAATGTGCCCATGAGTGCATATGGTCCCAATTTATATCAATGTATTTATAGGTAGGCACCCACTTTTATAATTAAATGATTTATCTATCTGCCTGTGTCTCATATTCACCAACAGGCCAAGGGATGGTATCACTTAATTGTCCACCAAGGTGCAGAGTTATCCCGCTTCTGTGTTCGCACTCAAAACGGAGACAAAAGCTGCTGGTAAAATGGAATCTGTCAAGGCCAGGCCAGGCCTGGGAATGTAGGGAAATAATAAATGTGCTAAAAACCAAGTCAAGTTCTGTCTGCTGAGGAAGCAGACATAGCTCAACACTGCCAAAGGATGAAGACCCGTATACAAGACAGCCAAGGCTAAAACAAACCGTATTTGTACTATTTTTGGCAGAGGAAGTACCTTTCACACATTTTGACATGGATGCAATAGTCTCCAATAACTACAAAACACTATAGTAAAGTGGCTCAGAGTTCAGAGTTATGCCACAGTCCTGTGGTATCTAGAATGACCCTGGTTGCCAGTTCATGTAATGAGAATTTTGGTTTGTGGGACAGAACACGTGACTGGGGTTTTGTGCAATGAAGTGATACAATCTGTTACACCTCTGAGAACAGGGTCAATGGACACAATAGTAATGGAATATGCTGAGAAACCTGTCAGTCAGGAGTTAAGAATCAGTAGCCAGAAAGCACTGTTAGCAGAGAACCCGAGGACTCCGGGCACCCTGTGTCTGTTGGTCTTGGCACTCCACTCCTGACTTTTCTGGAACAAAGATCAAATTGTCAACGTTTTCCTTATTGGTTTGAGTAACAGTGAAAAAAAACCATAGAGATCCATGGCAGGTTCTCTTGCCTTTTGCAATAATTCCCCACTCAGGTGGCATAGCCTTACTTAGGGAATTATTTTTATATGATGTTACTATTAAGATAGAAAACACTACACACACACACACACACACACACACACACACACACACACACACACGAAGTCTCCCAACACCTCTGTGCATACTGTTGTGCACTGTGAACACTGAGAGACTGTAGGCTAAAGTGAGGGCTGACTGATGACAACTAGGGCTTCCCAAAAGGAAAACCCAAGCTTTTGCATTAGAGAGCGAAAGAGAGAGGAAGGGGAGGAGTTGGGGGCAGAAAAAAAGGAAAAGAAGGAGAAAGGGGGAGAGGAATGGCAAGAGAGGAGCGGGGACGGCAAAGGACTATAAGAGCTAAACACCCATCTCTCTCAGAAGCCCATGGAAACTCGCTAGTGCATAACCACGAGCAATGTAATTGCTCCATCTTTGCAAAAGAAATAGCAGCAGCATAATTGAGATGCTGATAAACCCTCATATATAACCACAGCAACCCAGAAATCTATCACCTTACTTCAGCCACTATGTCTTCCCCCGGGGAACAACTTCGCATCTTTTTAAAGGTCCGTAATACAGCGACATCATCATTTGCTAAGTTAGAAAGAAGTGGTGAAGGGGACACGTTGACATTCTGAGACACATCATCAGGCAGGTTTCTCACTTCATTAACACTACAGAACAGCCTTGTGCAAACCAAGATGTGCGATGTTTGAGTCCTTCAGTGTACCTAGCTGTGTTCTAACCTTACACTGACCAGAATGTCATTACCTGCCAGATAGCTCGTACTCGATTCCTCTCTGAACAGACAGATGTTATATGCATTTAATATAATGTATGCCCATGTATGTCTTCAATCTGAATTCTGTGTAAAGGCTATTAAGGTGAGAGACCTTAAATGACTTTGTTGAGGCCATTCAGTGAGTAAGAAAGAGAGCAGTCTTCTGGCCCTGAACACTATGGATAGGACCACATCTCTCTGTTTTTGTTTGTTTGTTTTAATTACCACCAAGTACTTTTAAAGATTTATTTTTTTTTTAATTATAGAGATGTGTCTATGTAAATGTTTGCACATGTTTGTGTGAGTAAAGGCACCGATGGAGTCCAGCAGAGGGCATCGGATCCCCTGGAGTTGGAGTTGAAGGAGGTTGTTAGCCATTTGACACGAGTGCTGCAAATTAAATTCTCTGCAAATTCAGTGTGCACTTTTGAGCACTGAGCCATTGCACCAGCCCCCAAAGCCCATTTCTTAATCTGAATGAAAAGTCTCTAGTCTCACAATGGTTGATATCAGAGCCCACTCAGGATAAGCTACAAGTGGGCAGGTGGGGACTCCTATGGTCATTCTCCAGCGGCCTCAAGTATATACTCTGCAAGTCAAGTCCTATATATGACAGAGAGAAAGAGAGGATTGAACGATCTCTCCACTGCACTGTTTGCCTACTTATAGCCACGGCAACTGATGCAGGGTAATGGAGCTCAGAACCCAAGGATGGCAGCTCTGAACCTCTGCCCACTGCAATGGCACAGAAAACAGACCCGCAAACTATAGGATATTTTCCCACACACATCTCAGCACTCCTCAAAACTACAGGCCAAGGCTCTTTCTCCTTTTATGGAGTAGTAAGCTAAATTGGAAAGAAATTTAGTAAATAGATGAAACATTCTCTTCTGAAGCTCCAATTTGTTTTTGTTCTGTGCAATTTCAGCACATCTCACAAAGTCCCTGCCTCTTTGTGGGTCTGTAAGTCTCCCATTAAGTCACACTCATTGGTGTGGGAGGCCCCTGAAGAGCCGGCTCTCAGAGTGTGAGACACAGGTATACCAGGGCCAGCCTAGTAACACATCCAAGACCCCAGCAAGTTGAGGACAGTCGGAGCTATATCCTTGTCATGAAGGGAGCAGGGCTCAGTGCTGAGCACACACCATGGTAGTTAACAAATATTAAACACTTATACTTGACTTGAGAGACTCTCTGGGTAATTTTGCTGGAGTTCTCTCCTAGCTGTTTTTCTTAGATTAAAACTTTTGCCAACATTCCAAGGGCATTCATTCACCAGTGCACAGGGGCCCCATAATGAGAAGGAGCGCCACTTTGGAGTCAAACTCTGCCAAGTTTAATACTAAAAGTAGGTGAATGAGACTTGACTGCCTCCTAAATTGAATGTCTGTGGAATTTTTCTGGACCTGAAATCGAGCCCAGAACAAGGTCTGTACAGTAACACTCACTAGGTGTCAGTGTTTGACAAACCGTCTTGCCAGCATCATTAGGGAAATGTTCATTTTGGCACAAATTGTCTATGGAAAATGCAATTAGGAAAAAGCGGTGCAAGTAGCCATTAGAAACTGAACAACCAACGTTAGTCCTTTTATTCAGATTACACTTGGCTCCTAAGCTGACCTAAAGCTCTGTTGGCAATAGCTTGTAGATAGTCGTAGTAGCCTCTGGAGTACATCAGTCGCTTAGAGAGCGGCAAGAGCAGGCGAGAGCTTCTCTGTTGCTTACCCACTTTCTCTCCCTACAACTTTTACTGCATTCTGGACCTTGCTCTTTAACCACCCTGATTATTGAGCCTAAGTTTCCATCCTCAAATGCAGGCAAGGCAAGGAAATCTGCACCTGAATGAGCTGAATTTAAAGTGAATTACTGATTTGAGCCATTTGGCAACTGGACAGTAATAAATTCTGACTTTTGGAGAAGTGGTGCACTTTCCACCTCTCCTGCAGAGGCAGACAGATCTCAGATCTCTGTGAGTTCTAGGCCAGCCTGGTCCACATAGCAAGTTCCATGGCCAACTGGGTCCTCAGAGTGAGGCTCTGTCTCAATATCTATCTATCTATCTATCTATCTATCTATCTATCTATCTATCTCTATCATCTATCTATCTTTTATTGTCTCAATGTATATATTAATATATATTTAACTGTCTTTCTATGTAATTATATTAACTATGTATTTATATTATATATAACTATATATTTATAATATATACTTATGTATAATATGTTATATAGTATATACATATATGTGTAATTCTTGGGTTTCTTGCTTGTTTGTTTGGTCTTTGTTTTCAAGACAGGGTTTCTCTTTGTCATCCTAGCTGTCCTGGAATTTGCTCTGTAGACCAGAACTCAAACTCAGATCCACCTGTCTCTGCCTCCCAAGTGCTGGGATTAAAGATATGTGCCACCATACCTGGCTAAGAAATTCTTACTTTATGAAGGGTAATCTACAGCAAGTAAAATTTTAAAATAAGATATATATTTAAAATAAAATTAAAAAATAAGATGTATAGTCCTGAGAGGAACAGGTGTGAGTTCTTGGTGGACCACATCACTGAACAAGGTGGTACAAAAGCGAAAGGAAAGGCTCCAGAAAGATGATCATCTCCGAAAATAGCATCAAGATGGGAATTAGTTAGTGCAAGAGCCTTAAAAGGTGAGTGTACGTGGTGGAGCCAAGCAGGAAGAGAGTTCAGCATAGCTGGAGAATAGTGAGATATGAGATCAGTACAGAGACATCAAGGAGAGTGGATGGGTACCAAGGAAGGCAGAGATACACGTAGGAAATGTATAGAACAGTCCAGGTGTTAGAAATGAAGTAACATAATGTATATTTTGAATGTAAAACTTTTAAGTGACTTACCAATTGATTTCTTTTTACTGGAATGTAGGAAGACAAAAGTCCTTCAACTGACTTTGATGTGAGCACCTGGTATTGACATTTGCTGGGATGGAAATGACCTGAGGGCAGAGAACAAGCATGGGGACCAACCTCAAGGCAGCAGCATAGTTGGGGGTGGGGGCACACCAACTTTCACATTTCCAAGAGAAGTCACTGAGCAGGTAATTCAATATGCAAATTAGTAAAGTACCAAAGATATTAGTTTGTTCTAACATCCACTTCCTTCAAGCACCAGATAGAACAGCAGAAACAAAAGTAAGACATTCTGACTTGCCTGGCATGGAGAAGCATGCCTTTAGTCAAGGTCCCCAAGGGAAGTTCAGGCTGGGCATACGAATTTGGGAGGTGTCAGTGTAGAGATATACTTTAAACTCCTTAGGCGAGACAAAAATCACAAAAGCAAGTTGTATAGGTAAAAGAGGAGTGAGGTGAAAAGACTGAGTCTTCAGATACTTTAGCATTTAGAGGGTGGATCATGGGAAAGAAGCCAAAAGGGAGACTAAGGATGAATGGCCAAAACACGAACAAGACCGAGAGTGTGTGGTACCCTGTGAATCAAAGAAAGGGATGGCTCAGGGAGAGAAGGGGTGACTGACAACAAGTCAAGAAGCAGTAAGGGACTAAGCAGGATGATGAGTCAAGCAAATAATATTCTGGGGAAGAGGAAATGGCTCAGTTAACAATTGTGAGGAACAGAGTTCAAGTCCCAAGCCACCAGTTTAAAAACCAGGCATGTGTGGCAGCCACCTGTCATCCCAGTTAAGATTCATGGGACAAAATGGCTAGTCAGACTGGCTGGAATTGGCAGGCCCCAGATTTGACAAGAGACCTTAGCTTAATAAACAAAATAGAGAGTGATCAAGGAAGACGTCCAGTTCAGCTTTAGGCTTACACACACACACACACACACACACACACACACACACACACACACACACACACAAGAAAGGCTCTTCCAAACCCTTAGACTTCTCTTAATATATATAGTCCTTGGTCTATCTTCACAGTTACCATATATTGGCTGCAAAAGGCATGGAAATAAATTATGATACTTATTTTGTTTTGTGTAGTCATGTAAGGGAGTGTCACTTTACTTCTGAGATTTGTCTTAGCCATTCTTAGGGGTTTCCTCCCATCTATGTTCACAAGTGTAGCCATACACAAATGATTTCTAGTATCCTAGGGGTTCGCTGCATGTCCTTGTGAGGAGTTCTGTGTGTTACTATGGGATGCTCCTTTTCTGTTTTCAAAACAATTTGTTACTCTAGAGATGAGTCTTTACTATGTTGAGAGTTCTCAAGGTTTCAATATGTGTGTGTGTGTTTATGTGCTGTTTCTCTGTGTGTGTTTCTGTGTGTTTGTTGCTAGAAATTAATCCAGAAACTTGTGACTACTAGGCAAGTCCTCTGTCATACAGCCACATCACTAGCCCTTAGAGACCAAATTTAATGAATAATCATATCAGTATGATTAAACATCCAGTTGTGATTGATTGTCATGGAATTGCCTCTCTAAAAAGAATCATGAGACTAGCCCAAAATATCCTTTCTCTGTCTCATTACCTTCTTTCTTCTTCTTCCATTCTCCTTTTGCTCAGCCTCTTTCTTGTGATATGACTGTGTTGGTCACTCTTGACTGTGTACTCACTGGCATCCGGAGTCACCTAGGAGATGCACCTCTGTGTGTATCTGTGAGGGAGCTTCCACAGAAAAAGAAAGGAGAGGGATCTTCCAATGAACACCCAAGTATAAAGAGACCTTAGGAACTGTCTCCTGCCAAACTTTACTTCTTCATGAGGAACTGTAGCCTGTTGTTGCCTTTCAATGTGCACAAACCACTGGCAGCTCTTTAAAAATCTTCTAGGCCTTCGGCACCAGATTGGACCACTGAGACATGCAGATTCCAGACTGGGCAGTGACAGGGTCTCAGTGTCTTCAGTCTGTAGATAGCCTCTACTGTATAAATCAATAAAATAAATCCATCTTTATAATATGGATACTCTATCAGCTCTGTTCTTTTAGAGCACACTGCCTAATATAACAATCACATTTCTAACAACTTAAAAAAAGATAATGGTAAATATACAGTGTTTATCAGTTTAACTCCCTTAGCATGATTTATTTGTTCCTTTATGTAATGATGGAAATGAAATATGATTCCATATCATCGCTTTTGTGAACAGTAAGGCAGTGAACATGGAGGTACAACTACTTTTTTTTTTCTTTTAGATCTGCACACAGTAGCTAGATTGCTAGATTTCATGGTAGCTCCATTTCTCATGATCTCAAGGGTGTTTGAGTAGCCAGGGTGAAAGCTGTGAGTAGTTGAAGGAACATGTGTTCACATCTTAGATACAAAATAAGCATCACATGTTGAGAAAGTATTCAGAGGTAGTCTACATGGTCAATTCCCAAATAAATAAAAACATGGATATTTTATGAATACAATAAACTTGCTTGTGAATGGGTCCTATTAATATTTTTTTCAGTTAGAGCACATTTAATTTGCTTGCAATGGAGAAGTTTTAAAAGGCATCACAACGAATATTTAACCAGAATATAGACAGGTTAGTTTTCTAGTGCCGGTGACTCTGCAATCAATAATACCTTCACAGGGGGCTGGTTTGGGAATAGCAAGTGACTGTGAAGGGGAGGCTTTATGTTTCCTTCTCCCATATATTGTTTTATTATTTCAAGGAATTCAGATTTTCTAAGACAAAACTCTATGAAGAGTATGTTAAAAAACGCACTTTTATAACCTGGCAGATTCCCAGTGAGTGATGGTGCATGCCATCCCCTTGCCAGCTTCCTGTTGACAATGCGTTGAGGTCTCCTCTTATCCTGCCCTCACTTTTACAGTTCTTATATACCCCCGTTCCATACCAACAAACCCCTACCCAAAGGTATGCTCTGCCGCCCATGGCACTCGTACAATCAGCTCAGTGTCTTACTCAATCTGAGTTCAACATCACATTTTATAATCACTTCATTCAAGGCATATTTAGTATCCATTAAGTCACAGCACTTAATGGCCTCTTTAATCTAATCTTCTGGCTTTCAGCTGGAAAAAAAGGGACAGGGCTTTGGCAATGCTTTCAATCCCTCCACTGAGCTGATGGATTATTTTCTATTTTAAGCATTCGGTTTAGAAACATTTCGTAGACAACTTGGCTCTCTATAAAAGGCATCATCAGAAAACTCTCCACTCTGTTTTTATTCATTCTTTTGTTCTTGTCAACTGGACCCTGTGCTGTTTACACAAAAAAACAACTCTTCAACTGCTGAAATTTAAAAAATAAACATTGACTGTGATTAGATTTGGCTTCACCTATCTTTAAAGCTATGAATTGACTTAAACATTTTGGCTACAGGAAAGTGGTCCACACATTTGGCTGATGAGATGGAAACCAGAAGGTGAACTAGCCAGGTACAGCCGTGCAAACTGGATTGGAGAATGATGTGATTGCAAGATTGGCCCGAAAACCCTGTAGCGCCAACAACAGCATCACTCATGCAGAACGGAGCTGGCCTGTGATCTGCTTCTTCAAGCCAGTGGCTTGGCTGCCAAGAGATGCTGCACACAAGAGGCTTTAGTGCTCACTTAACCCTCCCTTTTGTGACCAGAAAACTAGCATTAAACTAGTTTTGAATAAGGAAATGAAACAAGAGCACAACGCACATCGGGTCTGGATTCTCATTCTCATTCCAAGAACTGGAAATGTTGCGGCGTGTGTATTAAAAAGCCAGAAATTGTTGCACGAGAGTAGAGGGACAATTAAATGTTGTGCCGTGAGCTGGAAAGGAATGTCAAAGGCCTATAAGTCCATCAAGGAACAGAAGGGTCGTGATGGGCACAGGATGGACTTGTGGGGTGGGGGTGGGGCTGGTTCTAAACAATTACCTCACATGATTATAGGGTATGGAAAGCTCAAATTTTGCAGAGTAAACTTGAAGGCTAAAGGCCATGGTTGACTCTTGTTGCTGTTTTGAGTCCAAAGACAGTCTGGGGCAGAACTTCTTCTTTATGGGGTACTTCAGTTTTTTTCTCTAAGGTCTACAACTGATTGAATGATGCCTACTCAATTATTGCTGGCAATTTATCTTAATCCATCTAATGATTAGTCACATCTGGAAAAAATAAAGACCACCACAGTCAAATCTAGGCTGGTGTTTGACCAAACATTAGGTATCACATCCCATCCATGTTGGCATATAAAAAGCAAAATGATGTTTACTCTCATTCTTTTATTTATTCATTTGAAAATATTTACTGAGTACCTACCCTGTGCGAATTTTTTTCTTATACACTTGTAATGCAGAAGGGGAAAGATGCTGACTAGGCTCTTGCTCTCCTGGAGCTCAGAGTCTAGCCAGGAATATGAATAAAAAAAAGCAAAACAAAAATTAAACAAGGATTTGCCTGCTGATGAAAAATTTTGGCAAAATACTGTGAGTAATAAGAGATTATTATGATATTCTAAATACATATGATACAGCATATGAAATACACAATCATTTACATCTGTCTTATTAAATATCCCAGTGTGTAGCTAAATTTTGTGATTCTCTCAGAAAGTTTTTCTTTCAGCTTTATCTTGTGCATGTTTGGCCTGCATTTATGAATGTGCATCACATGCCGCTTGGTGCCCTCAGAGATGAGAAGAGGGTGTCAGGTCCAAACTAGATGGCTGTGAGCTACCATGTGGATGCTAGGAATCAAACCCAGATCCTCTGCAAGAAAAATAAAAAGTGCTCCGACCGCTGACCTATCTCTTTAGCCCCAGTTTTTCAGTTCATAATACCATATGGATTTCCAGTGATATAATTTTTATCACAAAGGTATGAATGATGACTATGCTACTCATCTACAAAAGATAATTTTTTCCATAAACATACCTGTTTATTGTTAATGTGAGCAAAATACCTGAAAAAATTGGATTGGCTGAAAAATAAACCTAAGATAATTTTTTTTATACCATAAAAGATTCTGCACTGTATAAAACTTTATGGTGGAGTCATTTTGAATAGTGAGGTCCTTAATACTCCTGTAACACAATTCTGCTTGAAAGGATGTGGTTGGCAGGCAATTTTAAAGCTTTATCAGTTGCACTTGGAAGGGTACATGCACCCAGAACTCCCTTCTGTTTTGGAAGGATTGTTTGTATTTCCATAGAAGGCCAGTTAAAGCCATTGTTTTATCATTTGAATGCAAACCAATTTCCCCAATACATGGAATCTTTGTAATGGAATAGCAATTTATATGATTTCAAGGATAGTTAAAGTATTTTTACTTAAGTGACCGTGAATTTTGTAAGGCTGTGCCTTGAAATCACATCGTCTATATTTCAGCATCGGTGGAATCTGAAAGAATAAATAGTTCAGGCCATGCTGTGGAATGGGAAGTTGGGAAGACACGGACTTTATTATCAGGAAGACCTGAGGGACCTTCCTAACTTGTGGCTCACATGTACATTCCATCTTACTGGAGGCACAGCTACGGATGCATCCCTACTTGACTGACGGAACAAGTGAATTTAAATCTGGAGAAAGTTAGAATATGAGAGTAGGTAAAAGACGGTACAGAAACATTTATACTCTGGAAGAGACTATCAAGGGATACTGTAGGAATAGGGGATTAGATAGAAGGGAGACCAGTGAGTTTATGGACATTGACTTCCTGCTGAAACTGGAGCATCATGGGAGTTAAAGTCAAGCCCCACTTTCTCTTCATCTCGTGCCAGTTGGTCAAGCGGTGATCTTTGAGTCAGGGGTTGGTATCTGTCTTTCCATATCAAGATGTCATTCATGAGAGTCTGTGTGGCATGCTGGACAGTGGCATGGATGAATCAGGTTAACAGACAGATGAGGAAGGGAATAATTGCTTTGGAATAGGAGATCTTGGTCTCCTAAGAGGTCACAGGAGTAGCTGGAGTCAGCTTAAGGGTAGCTCTCCAATATCCGCTCCTCCTTTGAAATGGGATCAAGAGTCGAACTCATAACAAAGTATGGGGGTGTGCAGTCCTTGCAGTTAGAACTGGTTTTATCCTAGATAAATGAACTGAGGACCTGACAGGTTAGCACAAGTGGGGGGCAAGCAGTGAGGACAAAGCTCCTGACCACAGAATTTAGAGAGATTTAGATACTATGGTTTTTAAGTAGATCTGGTGTTCTGGGTAGATAAACATAGGATAAAGGTGATGGAGAGCCACTGCAATCGAGAACACCAAAAGATAGTACGTGGATACCAGTTAACTCTCCTTCAGGCCAGAAGAGGCCACACCAATGTTCTGCAGTTTGCAGGCTCTTGTTTTTCCAAGTTGATGATGGGGCTGAAGACCAGAAAGGAGGATCCAGAATCCCAGGGACTGGCAAAGATCCCATGAAAGAGAAGAGCCACCAGAACTTCAACAACCAAGCAAGCACTCAGAGGCGTCACCAGAATGCAGGAAGTAGTACACCAGCATCCTCATACTAGGGCAAAATCCAAGGTGCCACTAGCAGCCTTCAGTAGAGCATGACTTGGGTGGGTGGGTGGGACACTAGAAAGTTGGCAGTACTAAAGTCCAGTCAGGAGTCGAGGAATGGTGAGTGGCTGGATTGGAAAGGCTAATCCCAGTCCTTTTAAGTAATAAGCAAGGTGTGGGAGAGGAGGGTGTGCAGAGCCTTGCTTTTTAGCGACTTCCAGCTCTTTTGAGGCTTTAGAAATAGTACCTGCTTTGCTTTGATTTTAATGACACCACTGACATGAATGCACACTGAGTCAGGTCAGGCTCCCCAGTGGGGTGTGTCGCCACAATTAAACAGTGCAAACACCCTAAGACATCACAGAGCCTTTCATGGCTGGGCACCACTGTCCTCCATCCCCGAATCTCCATCTCTTCGCCTGCATGCAATGCCTTCTTGTGGTCCAGAGAGGCTGAGCAAAGCTTGCCCCTCCAGACATTCTTGTCTTTGTTCTCTGGAGCCTTGGATTATCTTCTGTTGTTTATCTGTTCCCCACCCCTAACCGGGCTCCTTCCTTTGCTTAACTTTGTTCAGAAGCATGAAGGAACTGATTTTTACAGAATGTTCCTAGAGCCCCGGGCCTGGGTGGTGGGAAGCAGGGGAGCAAAGCTGGAATGAAGAAGCACAGTGGCATTTCCTTCTGCTCTGCCACAGGCAGCATCCCTGGCCTGTACCACCTCTCCTGACCTCTTTCTCTCCAACAGGAAGCCTGGCGCCCTCCTGAGGTCTAGTCTCAAATGCCTTTACGTTTTGCTGTTTGCTCTGCCACCTTCCCCAGCACCTTCCCAGCCACCTCTGCCTTAAATTTATCTATCATCCTGAGCAGCACAGAGTGGGATTCTTTTTTTTTTTTTTAAAAAAGATAGCTTATTAATTTATTCATATTACATCTCAATTGTTATCCCATCCCTTATATCTTCCCATTCCTCCCTCCCTCCCATTTTCCCCTTACTCCCCTCCCCTATGACTGTGATTGATGGGGACCTCCTCCCCCTTTATATGCTCATAGGGTATCAAGTCTCTTCTTGGTAGCCTGCTATCCTTCCTCTGAGTGAGGGGACCCTGACTGACAGATGGTTCATTCTATTTGTCCATAAGGACTAAGATCTTGGTCACAGGAAGCCACACTGCCTTCTAGAGCCACTGTGACCACGGCTCTTGGCTGCACATCGTCTTATGCTCATTTGGGGGGGGAGGGCAAGGACATCTCTACAGAAGAGTCTTCATCTCCAAGAGCAGAAACCCTGTCAGATGTGGTTTATGTCTCTGGTATGGGACACTCACAGGGCACGTCAAATATGGTTGAGTTATAGTATTAGAAATATGATTTTTTTCTACTGTGACAGAGTGAGCTTGTAAGCATGAAGTTTTGCCAGTGCTTAAGAGGTAGTCCTAAGGTAATTCTAACGCACACCTGCCACTGTGAACTCACCCACCTATCCAAGTGACTCTCAGGTGTCTTTTATCACAACACCCAGTAAGAGACGCAGTAAGAGCATTTTAAATTGTGCTTTTGTCTTCACAGCATGCACACTTGTAAACAAGATCTGGCATTTCCCAATCTGTTATTCTAAATTTTGTTCTGATTCACTTAAAAGTGAAATTGCAGCCATTAAATTAACTTTAGTGCAATGTGGTAGTTTGCAGGCTTGGTTGCAAAGCTTTTCTTAGGTGATAGCACACATTCTACTTCCACAGGGCCCCATGTGACACACAAGAGTGAACTCTGCTATTCTTTAACATTATTCCCTCTACCAAAAAAAAAATGTCACTAATCATTGGACTCTCAGTTGCCTTGTGTTAAAGATTCAGTGTCTATTACTAAGAATAACATTAGTCACATTTATATCTCTTTTGAAGATGTAATGCATGAACCACTAGAAAATATACTTGGAAAATATATGTGAGTTTCAGGTCTTACTTTCAGAGTAAGATACGGTAAGTTGAGTAAGGGAAACCATTGATAATCTGAAAGAAAATGGAAATATTTCCTGATTTAGGTATGAATGTACACAAAAAGTAAAATTTAAATAGACAACCACTTAATTACTGCCCTATACATTTGACTGAACAGCTTACTTATGATCTGATTGACAAGAACACACATTCCTTTGCACTGAGAGACATACTTGAAGAAGTAGACTATTCATTTATCTATGTACTGTTTATCTGCTTGTCTATCATCTGCTTAGTTATACGTGATATATAAGAGAGATAAACTGATTTTAAGGAACTGGCCTCCTGTGAATTTTTGGTGTCTGGGTAGTTTCAAAATTTGAAACATAGACTGGAAGGTTGATACTCAATTAAGAACTGATACTACATGTGTTAGTTCATGTGTTGTTCATACTGACAGGACCTAGAATCACCTGGAAGACAAGCCTCCAGACACGTTTGTGAGGGATCATACAGATTAGGTTAACTGAGGTGGGAAGACCTGCCTTAACTGACAGCTGCACCATCCCAGATGTGATCCTGCACTGAATAACAAGGATGAACGCTGATAGAGGACTAGAATCCATTGCTCTTCATTTCCTGCTTGTGGAGGCAACGTGACTCACACCATTGCTCTCCCTTCTCACAATGACGGCATCCAGCAGCTGTGTACAATAAACTCCTCCTCCATTAAAAAACAAAGTTGACTATTTTCATGAGTCATACCGCGCGCCTTTAATCCCAGCACTCGGGAGGCAGAGGCAGGCGGATCGCTGTGAGTTTGAGGCCAGCCTGGTCTACAAAGTGAGTCCAGGATGGCCAAGGCTACATAGAGAGACCCTGTCTCGAAAAACCAAAAAAAAAAAAAAAGTGAAAGTCTTCACATTCCTGCCTGTATGCTACATGAAACAGGCTTCAAAAAGTTTTTTTTTTAAACATGGCTTTATTGTTCAAATATTTTGGACTAGTCTTCTTAGAAAATTCCCTTCATTAGACTCTTTTCTAGTACCTTGGTATGATTTTCTAAATATTTATGTAGACATACAAAATCATACTTCTAGTGCTAGTAACAGAAGATCATTGCTAGGCCATCTATGACCAACTTCACACTTAAATTTACACCCCAAAGTTATGATCAATCTACACAATAGGTGCTCAGGGTCAAAATTCACTTCATCAGCAGGGAGGTAGCGTCATGCAAGGCAAAAGAAACCTTTGGTTTATTACTCTGATTAATCTTCTAGAGACTGTTGATGAAGGGCTGTATAGAGGAAACTGTCCACATGATCTATTCAATTGTGTAGCTTATAAACATGGAGTACATCCCTGCATTGAGCTACTGCCTCCATTGATAAATGGCCTCATGGTCATTGAAAAAAAAACAGAATAATGTGGACTATACTAGCCTTAATTCTAGGGAAACCAGAGGGTTTGGCCCCTAGTCTGTACGTGTAAATCCCCTGTATGTCCTAGGGTTCTATTAGAAGGAAGCAGAGTAGAGAGAAAGAAACAATGGCAAAGGAGGGATAGATGATAGATGATAGATAAATAGATAGATAGATAGATAGATAGATAGATAGATAGATAGATAGATAGATGGAAAGAAAGAAAAATGAAATAAGTACACATGAGAACATGTGTTGACAGGGTTAAGTGTCTTTCTGGAGTTCAAAGCCTACCAAAGATAAATGCAATTATAGTTCAGACCAGACGCTGCTCAGAGCTCAGTTTTCCTACTGAGGATTAGTTTTTCCTTAAAAGGGCTTCTAGCATGGGTTGGATTGTACCCTTTGAGATGCTGAGCACTGAGGCCCAAGCCTAAGTACCCTGAAATGTGGCCTTATTTGGAAACAGGGCCACTGTAGGTACAGGTGGTTAAGGCACCGTGAGTTTCTACTGGGACTGATGTTCCCGGGGGAGTAGAAGAAATGGAAGAGGATGTGGAGAAGGAAGAAAATATGAAGAACAGATATGAAGCCGCCTCATCTCATGAACTTCACCCATTTTCTAAATATCTGGATATGCTAACACACTGAGTATGCTAAGACAGGGACAGCCCGGACTTAGGCTCCACTACTGGGAGCTCATGGCTACTGTTTCGTGCTAAAAGTGAACAGAGAGCCAGAGAGATGGTTCAGAGGGTGAAGGCACCTGCAGGCAACCCTGACAATCTTAGTTTGACCCCCTCAACCCCACATGATAGAAAGAACAGTCTTAAACCAGTTTCCTCTGCTGCGAACACACACACACACCTCTGTCTCTGTCTGACGCACACAGTAAAGAAATGAAGAAGTGAATAAATAGGCAGAATGCTTAGTTTTCAAAACATTACAGCAGAACATTTGGGTTACCCAATCTGAGGAGAAAGCAGGGGGTGAACAGCACTGCCAAGTTTGTAAGATGGAGCAAAAGAAAGTGTGGCAACCCAGTGGGGCACTGCAAAGGGAACAGAAGATTCTTCCATGGAAAGGCAGGAACCATGAGCTCTGCTGTAGGTGGGGTTGTTTGCAGGGTTGTGGCTCACACAGCTGATGGAGGCATAAGGCCCACTCGGTTGCTTGGTCATTCACATTCTTCTCCCTTGTGTAGGCGTTTTGTACTCTCTTCCCTCTATTGCTGTGGTGTCCCTGTGGTAGACTTCCTGTCAAATACAGTTACCACGTAGAAAAGGAGACCAGGGTGAAGTGGAATCTGCTGAAATCGGAGACTCAGAACAACCATCCAGTGGGTCTGAAGTGAAAGGAATCTACTTTCCATCGTCACTTCTAGGAGTGAGACGCCATCAGCAGTGTCTGTAAACAGCGCTGGCTGGTCTGGCTAGACTGCCGAGAATTGTATGGCTGGCTGGTATTGTTTTTGTTGTGTTGCTGTGTTGTGTTGGGTTGGGTTTTAAAATAGGCTTCCAACGAAGTCACATGCAAGATTCATAATCAGAAGATGAGGATGAAGCAAAGGAATTGGTTCTCCAGGATCTTCCATATGAACACTTATGTGCCCAGAACACATGCTCAGAAAAACAAAACAAAACAAAAAACATTGCCTTTAATTATAAGCCAGACACACATAACAATGAGTTGTAGATATTGCCAAGTTCTTTCTACAGATGCAGCAAATACTCACTTTTCCACGAGAGGGCAGTGTTTCACAAATTTTCACCCGTTTTTGGAGAGGCCATTTCAAAAGTTCAGTATCTGACAAGCAATCCACATTGCTTTTGGTATGTGTTGGGGATGGAGACCAGGGAGGAACTGGGAAAGTTCTTATTGCTGTAATGATTGTTTACCTTGGAATTATGGAGACAATATACACGAGGTCTTTATTTAGAGAGCACATTTTGGGAACGTTTTGGGTGCATTTGCTCATGTAACATGGCACTTGGACAGGTTGGTTACATAGGTAGCTTATGTGCAGCCTCAGACCGTCAATGATAAGAATATAATGGAATGTTAAAGATACATATTTTATTTTATGGCCCTCAAAGCTCAGCACTCAATATGACTGTACGATTCTGTATATTTTTTTTCCATATTCTGAGGGGGGGGGGCAAAAGGAAGGAGGGAGCAATGGAGGGAGGGAGGGAGCTGATTACTATTCTGTAATATTAGAAAAACAAAAACAAAAATGATGTATCAAGAAAGTTTTTGAAGAAAATGTATTGGTTTGCAATGGTGATCCCTAGACAGGGAATACATTTGAGGAAAATTGAAGAAATTTTTTATTATTAACTCTGTTTTTGTACGGTTGGATTTTGTAATGAGGGATGATTATACAGGTTATGTGTTTAGTAAACTGAGATACACTGTGACTCATCTTCCATTTCAAAAAGTTGCAATTGAATTGAACATTAGAGTCCTTTGCACTTCACAGCATTTGTTGCAAAGGATCTGGAGGAAGCATTTGGTTTAGCCACTGATACTAGATTTCAAGGCAGGTAACAGAGTCTCAGCCTTTTCACTCTGATTGTACAGTTAGAGATGATTACATATCTATATATAATTTTACTGTCCACTTTTTTCTACACACACAGAAATGTTTTTAACTTAGAATTAAGTGAATTCCAAAGTAGAAATTTATTTAGACTTAAAGAAAAGCATTCATGAGGTATAGATGAAAACAGTAGCTCAACTTGCTTTGTCTTTACTCCCAGTGAAGACTATGGTGTGTACGGCACTCAGCCTTCATTCCACATGACTGTTAAAATGCAATGTCATGTGGGAAGATGGCTAATTTCCTCAAGCCACGAAATTCCACAATGTGAAGTCAAAGCACATGTCCAGTCTACCCAACTGTTATGTCCTCATCTTCCAACGCTTCCTATTTTCTTATAAATGCTCTTAGCCATCTTAGATTTCTGCAGACTTTAGGGGGATAGTCATGAATTATCGTCTATTCCCAGAGAGTGTACATGAACCTCCAAGATACAGTCTGTGTGTTGAACTCTGGGAGAGGGGTAGGACTGACTGGCACTATCCATTCTAAGAAGATTCCTTTCTAACTCAATTATTTAACGTCTGAAAGAACTCTTAAAAGCATGACTCCAAAGTGTATATTTTCTGTGGCCAAGAGCCTGAGCTATTTGGAACACCTACAAATGGTGGCCTGAATTGCCTCTGAAGAATGAATCAAGAGAATGTGATTATTTCTAATATTTTCATAGTTACCCAATATTAAATTCTCTCCTGATCCTTATGTCTTGGATCCGTGAGTAGCATGCACATTGTTTGCTGGGACAGAACAGGGTGAGTGGAAATGGCCAGAAGGGAAACCTGTGGCTTGGGAAGTTCTGTGAGATTGATGATTTAATAGCAGCGTGAGATAACAAGTCTAGACTATACAAACTGAAATGCTATTATATGCTTAAGGATAATGGGGCGATCTGGAAAGCACATTTACCTAATTCATTGTAGTTCATGCAAATGTCAGAAAACATCTGCAGGGTCATAAGGCATAAGCATGGATTCCATCACCACTGGACACATAAGTCTTCACGTTACTGAGTACAGCCCTTTGGCTTATTTGTTGAAGGCCACAGATGATGTTCTTCTTGTCTTCTCTACTGGATCATCTGGGCTAAATTGAGCTAAGTGAGGAAAGATGAGCTGAGTTTGAGATTAAAACTGTGCTAGAGTTGGACCAGGTTACAAAGCAAAAAAAAAAAAAAAAAAAAAAAAAGCTCAAAGTCTGGGCCAGGCTTCAGGAAAGAACATAAAGAACGCACCAACATATCACATCTTGGAAAATATGCAGACACCTAAGTACTGAGCAAGGGGGGAAACTGAGGTCGTTCTAGGTTGACAGGTGACTGGGCTTCCTCCAAAGTTCCCACTCTCACAGAACTTTTAAAAACTATACCTGCTCTTCAGTTCTCTTAGATTTGTCAACTCTCACTCAACAAAAATGGCCTTCACTCTTGCCATGCTGCAAACAGTTTTGTTGGTGTGAATTCCCTCACATTACTCCTCTATAAACGTAACCTTAGGCGAGCTGACTGATTTCCTTTTTAAAAGGAAATGCCTCCTCCATTTGACTCGTCACTTAAAATGTGATTTTTACCCCCTTAAGCCCGTGAAGTTCTCAACTAGTATAGATTAACTCTACAAAATAATAGTTTAATCTTTTTTCAGCCCATAAAATAACCACTTTACAATTTCTCTCCAGCAACTAGAACCTTACTCTCTCTGACCATGGAATCACACTGGAAAATTAAAAAAAAAAAAAAAACAAAAAAAAAAAACAAAGTAAAACTTCCTTTGGTGATTGATATCTTCAGGATGCCATTAGTGGATCCTTATCTTATTCCCTTAGATCCTCTGCTTTTGTTTTGTTTTGTTTTGTTTTGGGATAGTTCTTTCTTTCCTTGCAATACAATAATTCCACACTTTCCTGTGCACCGGAAGGAAAGGTCCTAGAGAGGTTTCTGTATTCTACTCAAAACCTTTTTATTCACCATGTCCGGAATGGGGCTCAAGGACTTTTCTAAATGCTGACTCTGAAGCTCATCTATTGTGACTCAGTACTCCAATGGCGTGTTCTACACTGCTTACCTGTTTTACTGTTATTCTATATCTTTTATTAAGGCAACTCACTCGTGCTTGTACTTCATCTGTTATTTGCTATTGGAGATCTGCTAACTCCACCTCCATCCTCAGGCTGTCTCCTACTCACTCTGCTGCGAGTGATGGAGCCACCAATGTCAGTACACCCAGTATGATACACCCATGCTCCCCTGCCAGATGGGCCTCCTATTTGCCTATTCACGTTTGGGTACCATGAGAATCAGTCCACCTGATCAGGCAAAAAACCCGCAGTCAGATTTGACTTGCCTTGATTCTCATCATCTGGAAACCATGTACAGTGGCAACAGGTAGACTCTTACAAACTATATTGCTCCAGAATATTCTCCATTCTTGTTTTTTCTCTTGTCTGCTATATTACAGACACATCTAAACTGGATACCCTACTTTAGTTCTCATCCACCAAGATCTAAAATTTATCTTTCTAAAAATTCATGGCTGATCATGCCACTTTTAGCCTTTTTTTTTTTTAAAGCTTCTGATGCTGCTGTATTGCCTGAAATAGCAACATAGGATGTCTTCACATCGCACTAGGGTAAACTTGCCCCTTCTTGTCTACTTATTACTCCCCTGTTTGTTTCTGGGTACAAGGTTAAATGATGGCTTGCTGTATCCGGAAGGTACCATGTACAGCTCATTCGGGTCTTTTCTCCTGCTGGCATGCCTGCTTCTGTTCCGCCATCATCACTTACCCAACACTCACCCAGTACCCAGCGTATAACTCCCAACAGCATTCCTTTGCCTTCACTTCGTCTCTTATGACGTCAGCTCGCTACCTCCTAGAGTTCTTTCTGCCTGCAGTTCTGAGCCTTTGTATATAAGATAGGCCTCCTTGCCAGGTTGGACACTCCTGGAAGACTTGAAGTGTTTGTTAGACATATCTAAAACCTTAGTGATTCACAGTTCCTGGCCCCTGGAATGCCTGAAGTTGACAGTTTAAATGAAGTCCTCCAACCAGGTAAACGTTCATAAAAACAGAAGGGCAGATGGCAGGAGACGGGGATCTACATCGTCCATGGCTACAATTGTGGATCTGCATTTCTCTCTTCTCAGCATGGCCAAGCTGAGAGGTCTGCTCACAAGCTGCTGATGTGTCCTGATGAGGATTCTAGGGACAGTTGTCAATTAGTACAGGTCACATTTACTAAAACCCTAAAATCTCATTTTTTTTCCTATTGAGATCGAACACCCGCTTTTTGGTGGAGCCAGGGGTTCTATCTATGCATGTGCACAAATATCCAGTGAAGCCCTCCATTTACATTTGCCGCATGACTTAACCTGTCAGTGTCTCAGTCTCCTTTCTAAAATGGATTCAATGGTCTCTACCTCAGAGATAAACTGTTCCTTAATGAGAGACCCAGCATTAGTCTCTCTCATTCCTACTTGTAAACAATTTAAAAAGGAATTGCATACTATGTGGTCATTAAAAATTCGTGTGTGTGTGTGTGTGTGTGTGTGTGTGTGTGTGTGCGTGCGCGCGCGCGCACGCGCGTGTGATGGTTATAGATGCAAAGCTGTTTTGAATACTTTGACCTAGAATCGCTGAAAAAGGCTGTGTAGAAGAACCTTCCTCATGTAAAGCAACTTCTTATCATATAGAAAATTGTCTCCTTTGATGGCACACATAGAAGATGGCAATGTGCCCTAATCATGTCCTTAATAATGGGCACAAGAGTAAACATGCGATCATTCTAAAATTTGTGTTGGGCCCACATTTTATCCTTGTTAATAAAATCTATATCTTTGCATATCTACAAAATATTGCATAGCAACTGGAAAAGAAAAAAAAAGATTAATTTGACACCAAAATCTAAGGTTGTTCAAACTTTTTGATCCACCCCCACACAGTTCTTAACTTAAAATTCTTTTCTCTTACACTTTATTTTTATTCTACATCTAGAAATTATCCATTCTTCCTTTCAGCATTCCAGGATCTTAACAAAGATAATTCCAAAATCCTATCCT
Organism: Acomys minous; assembly: GCF_964271855.1. Taxonomy (NCBI): domain Eukaryota; kingdom Metazoa; phylum Chordata; class Mammalia; order Rodentia; family Muridae; genus Acomys; species Acomys minous. The sequence continues at coordinate 29,108,515 of NC_140486.1, forward strand.
CACTTTACCCCCCTGAAATTTGAGATTCTAAAGGGAATGTGAGCCACCAAGAGGTTAAATGGTTTCTCAGGACCACACACCAAGTCAGGGTCAGAGCTGGGGTTAGAAATGGCAAGTTTTTCCATTTCTTCCCTAAGTGTCCTTTTCTATTTATTTAGGTGTAGTGACTGTGCCAGTCAGCCACGAGTGGGGTTTCACAGTGTGACAATACAATCTTTAAAGGATGACCTTTTAGGAAAGCATTCTGTGCCTTTTGTTAAAAATAACACAGATATTCTCACCAAAAATCTTGCCTTCCATTTGCTTAGCTTTGGACATCTGTGTATTGGAACATCACAGATAACAGCCTTAGGACATGTGGGCTTCTTGATTGGTCCCTCAGCAAAAGCGTTTTCCCACAAACATCTTGATTGACAGTTTGGTAGGAAAGCTACAGCCTGTCTTCCACATCAAACCCTGGAAGACAAGAAGGTTGTGTTTCGTTACAGTCACGGGAAATCTCCTTTCTAAATATAAACAACTAAACAACAGTTTCCATCTGATCCAGAAACAAACTGCCAACTGAGAAGGTCGCCTGTGACCTGGGAAATTTCGCTTTGAACGTCGACTGTGTGAATAGGTTTGTACAGAGCACAGGGGGTGGGCTCACATCATAGACCTGCTGACAGAGCAGAACACTGTGTTCCTGCGCTTTATGTCTTTGTCCATCTGCTTGGCCCATGGAGTGTGAGCATATTAACTGATGTACACCAAGAAAATGTTTTAAAAGACTGTATATAATACACGGCTATGATTAAAATTTCCTTTTAAGTTTTTTTTTTTTGGTGCTTTCATCTTTTATTTATGACTTTTTAGGAACCCATTTTCTTTCTCTTATTATCTACTATGTAGGTATTTCTACTTTACCTTTGAGGCTTTATGTTATTTTATTACTTGACTTTTAAAAACTTTTCTGTCCAAATTAGGAGGGGGGTTGTTAACATGACTATCTGACATTGTAGTTCAAATAACAAGCATGAGAGGCACCATGCTAAATATGTTCAAAACTGTTAGTCTATTTTCTACTCATAAAAGCCTCATTTCTCCTTGTGCCATCAATGCGCAAAGCTGCCGCATGTATGTTAATTTGTACTCCGTTTTAAGTAGCACAGCTCTTCTTGAATTAGTACTTGAATTAGGGGTTGACCTCCTATTTCTTTTGTTTCCCTTAATTGATAATTTACCAGGCATTTGATAAGAACAGGAAGTATTTAGACAGGACATTTTCCTTCTCACAGCAGTGTCTGTGCATTCCTGATCCTGTATTTATCAGTCCTCATTTCCTGCTGCTCTCTTTGAAGAGTCAAAGGAAGATAAACTACTCAAGATGCCCCAAAGTTTTAAAATATCTTTAAGTTTATGTATCTTTTTCTTTTTCTTTTTTTGTTTTTTCCAGACAGGGTTTCTCTGTGTTTGCCTTGGTTATATCTTTGAATGCTTCTATGTTTGTTCACAGCATTGGATTATAGCACAATATTTGTGGTTTAAGGAGTATTAAAGCTTAACATTTATAGATATAACGATATCATATATCATATGTACTATATATACAAATATGTACTATATATATATGTATATACATATAGGCTTAGCCTTGAAGTTAGGAGACCTGATAATAACTCCAAAAGGCAGGAAGGAAGTTGGAAGGCATGTCAGAGCTAGTTAAGTGGCAGAGCAACTCATACTTTTTAAGTCATTATTACGATGATGATTTTTGCAGTGATATGTTTGCCTTATCAGATGTAAAATATCAGCATGAGCCTGATTTCCTAATTTGTACAGTGAAGATGCTGCATAATCCTTGGCGTCTTCCGAGGCTGACATGAAAACAGCATGCACGGCTGCTTCTGACACAACGGAAGCAGTTGCCGTGTGCTGACACTGCTTTAGTAGTTCTGCCAGCTCAGAGTGAAAAGCATTAATGTGCAGGTCATAGTTTTATTTGGAAGGACTAAGTTCTAAAATATTAGCTTTAGTGGAAGGCTGACATCACCACAGTTATAAATAAAAGTATGGTTTAATTGACTCATTAGTAGGCAGTTGATCCAGAGACCTTTGAGACGCTGCTGGGGATCCCCCTTGGTCTGAGTAATGTCTGAACTCATGGTGGTTGTTCCCAGAGAGGTGGTGAAGGCAGATAGCACTAATTTAAAATCAAAGGTTCTGCTTGCTAGCAGTCTGAACTTGGCCAGATCCCTACACACTCTTAGGCCAACATGCTGTCAAACGGCAGTGTAGTCAAGGTCTCTGGGAATCCATGAGACAGTCATGCTGTACCCACAGGAGTTCAACAAGGGTCCCAGGAGAGCAAGAGGCCACTGAAATGTCAGCTGTCACTGGTGGGCAGAGGGCACTCGCCTCCAATGACTTTTATGGAGAAGCTGTTTCTTTCTTTCTTTCTTTCTTTCTTTCTTTCTTTCTTTCTTTCTTTCTTAAAGTCATAAAGCCCACATATACTACAAACCCTTAGAACTTGTATGGCATTGTTCTAGAGTAATATTGTGCATGATTATTGATGCTCTGTCTGTTAATCCTACCTAAAGATGCAGCATTTAAGTGAAAATAGCATTCATTTAAGATACTGGTAGAGTAAGTAATTCTATTTCAAGGAATGGAAAAGCTTCCAAGCCTCGGCTTACATTTATCAGGGCCAATGAGGGAGACTTGGCTATCCTAGAAACAAGCTATGTCTAACAAGAGCAAAGCAAAGCAATTTTAGTTAGATTGTGGTAGGTGTGTGCGCCATCAAACCCACATGAAGGTCACGTTTACTTTAGTGTGAGGTGTTCTGACTAATACAAATGTATTTGTAGAACTCTATGTTCGTAGGAAAAAAAACCTAATCTTTCTTTCTGACTTAATGACATCGTTTGCTTAAGAAGATGCTTGGAATCTCTTGAGCTTTCTTTTTTTACCCTGCCCCCATCCTATCAATCTTTCCCACAGGTTCAGAACATTGACTGAGGCAAGGAGGGGAGAATGGTAAGAGTTGATGGTGTAGATTCCCCTACTGTAAAAATTAAAGGAAGAATTAGAGAAAACAGTAACTGTACCAGTACCAAACGACCAGTTCATACCGATCTATAAAAGGCTGGCTCCTCTTTGCATCTATTACATGATTTTAGTTCCCCTTTACACTGAACCAAAAGGAAGGCAAACGCCTATGGGCATGGATATAGTATTTTACTAAGCTGACCATCAAAGTCTAAGTTTGCAATCAGCTGTGGTCAGAAAAAGCAGGAACAATACTGCCATTTTTTTAAAAGCCACTTCTGAGTGGTAGGATGCTAACACAGCACCCAGATGGCCCTGGGTTCAAGCCTCAGCATCAGAGGACCACCAGATCATCCTAAGATAATCAGGGACAGTGTTGTTCAAACTACTGGATATGTTGTTGTGTTTTGGTTTCCAGATTTAGAGACTAGCTTTTCCTTCTGGAAAGAAAGGGTAGAGCAGATTTGTTTTAATGATAATTTATTGACAGCCATAAGCTGATGTCACCATGTTGTTAACTAAGAAAATATGAAAATGAGCCACTGTGGCAGCTGTTTCCAAGATGTTGCCAAATATTAAAAGATGGTGTCATGGTCTTCCAAAAATATGCCTTTTAAAGAAAATCCTACCATTTCTACAGAGCCTTCCCAGCAATGAATAGAATATTGAAGGATGTTGCCTTTAAGCATTAGGATTGATTTAACACTTGCAGAGATGTCAGTGGTGGATTTCACAGATCTTCTGGGATTGCATTCCCATGCTGTCACAGGACTTCATGATTTCCATATCTCACCCAGCCTCATCAACAGTTCTAGACATTCTAAAGTCATAGATGATACCTGTCTACATACAGTCCTTTTTTTTTTTCTTGCTATGATATTCTAAACCTGACAAGAACAGAGGAATCACTCCTTAGCACCTGAAGAAGCCCCTCACTTCTAAAACTGATTTTCTCGCCTCTGGAAGACACAAAATCTGAAATTTCATATTAGAATGTTTGCTACCAGTGAAATTGGTGAGTCTAACTCTACTGTGTGAAGATCTAGTGTTTGACTTTAATTGACCTGTTAAGTGTAGTCCTCTATGAGCAGAATTCCCAAAATAACATGGTGGAAGCATTTTTACATAGAAATCAATATAAATCAAGCAACATTTTAGGTATTTCTGTGATGGTTTATATTGCTAAGTTGACATGGTCCCAAATCACCTTGGGATTGGTGTGGGGGGCGGCGTTTCTAGATTAGATTGTTGTGGGAGGATCCACTCTACATGTGGGTGACACCCTTCTATGAATTGGGGTCCTGGACTCAATAAAGATTCAAAATCTAGCTAAAGAGGAGAGTTTTTTGTGCTCTGGACCCTGGCTATGGGTGCAAAGAGACCAGTCCTTATGCGTCTGCCTCCATGATGTCTTCATCATGAGAAATTTCTCAAAGCAGAAGCCAAAATAAATCATTCCATCTTTGAATTGCTTTGATCAGGTATTTTGTTGTAGCAACCCAGAAAGTAACTAATATAATCTGTATTTAGCACCACAGTTTTCAAATGTATGTCAAAGATATTCTTCCAACACAATAAAATATCAAATAATTGCCATATTCATATAACATTGAGGTGTCCAAAGAGTGATGTTCAAGTTTTCCAGTAGGTGACTTTCTTTCTAATTTCTACACAGGAGCTATGTAGTTTTGAGAATTCCTGTCATCCAATCCTTTTAATTTTGTATAATTCCATCCATAGGATCCTAGGCCACTCCAAGTCCCAATCCACTCCTGAACAATTGCCCTCATAGTTGACTCAAGGGATTGCTGGGGTGTCTTAGAACTCTCAGTGACCTCAGCTCTGTTGTTACTATACCTTCTGGGCCTTGGAAACTCTCTTGGTAATATGCTTGACAAATAAGCATGGGAAGGACCCTGAGTTCGATCCTCAGCACTCACATAGTAAAAATTTCAGGAGCTCCTGGGAGTGCCTGTAATCCTAGTGCTGGGAAAGTAGAGATGAGATGCTGCCTGGGGCTAGTCAGTATGGCCAAACTAGAGAGAGAGAGAGAGAGAGAGAGAGAGGAATGGGGAGATAGAGAGATAGATGGAGACATAGAAGCATCTTTTGACAAGCTCACCAAAAATGGTCCCCACTTAACTTTTATCCCACAGCTTTCCACAGCTCTCTAAAAAATTATTCTCCCTTTTTAATCAGCCCCCGTTCCTATCCCCAAAAGGACATCCTTACAAACAGATGAAATTTTTTTTATTATTCTCTCAGCAGCAGCAGCAGCAGCAGCAGCAGCAATGTGCTTTACTAGTATTTCTGTTGGACAGACATGCAGATAGACATTTATGGAGAATCCTCTTGAAGTTTAAAATAGTCAGGGACTGAAATGTAACCTTGGATCCTGTGAGGCCCCCAGTGGTCTGTGCTCTCAAATGACAACATGGGATTCCTTTTATGGAAATTGCTTTGGGGAAACTTCCTGGCCATGTGTTAAGGAGCAGCCCTGCAAAAGTGATCACTACATTCATAACGAGGATGAGACTGAATATATTTTTCTCTAAATGAACATATTTCCTTGAGGAAGTTTTTGTTTAGTCATCTGTACCAACAAAAAGGAACTTCTCCAAAGCAGTTGCTTTGTCTTCCACAACACTGAGACTCACACAGTTAATTCTGTCCTTGACTTGTTTGCAAGGACATTCAGAGACAAGGGGCGGCCACATCACAGTGACTAGATAGACTATGTTCTGTGTGTTAAGGCTATGAAGGGCCCATCTGTTCCCTCACTCATTTTACGCTGTCTCCTTTCCATTCCCTGCCCATTTTCTCTCTCAATTCTTATTTATTTGCTTTCTTCTGCTGTATGAGTCATTGTAATCATATTGTTTGGAGCAGGAAAGGTGGAAATATGTTTTAAAACGATATCCCCAAAGGCACTATGTTATTTTTGGATCTTATATTTAGACTACATAGGTGGAGCCCTGAGTGACACAGAGCCCTTGGGACATAAGCAGGTGTTCGGTAAAGATAAATTGGAAAATGACCCCTTTTAGTGATTTGTTTTTTTGGCTCAAATATTTAAGATGCACCATATGCTTGGACAAAATTATCTTCCTAAGAAAAACATTAAAGTTACTTTCTGGACATTGAAGCAAGTGAAAGCAAAACTCAGACTGCTTTGAAGGACGGGCCTGCGGTGCAGGGGCATAAACACAAGCCCAGATGGCAGATGTTTCCACACAGCAATGGGGAAGAAATACTCATCTTTCTTTATTTACACTTTACAGCAAATATTTTGCAAAGAGAAAGCAAAGAATGTTGATGTTCCACCAGTGAAGTTTCAAACATCACAAGGCGCCCAGCTCTGAAACGTCAGAACGCGCTGCAGCATCCTTCTGAGTACCACAGAGTGGCAAACATCTGGCAGTGTGTTCTCTAGTGTTCAGAATTATAGTTTCCAGCACTACTGAGAAAGGAGGAAGGCCATGAAATGCTCAGCACTTCTAGAATTTTCTCTAAACTGTGAAATTCTACATTAAGTTGTCATCATGCTGTTTTTTAAAAAGAGAGAGAGAGTTGTGTATACTTACACACAGACAGGCACACATATACCCTCATGTACACACACAGACACATACATGCACACACACACACACACACATACACACACACACACACCACCTCCATCCCACCACCACTCCTACCCTTCACACACACACACACATATACACACCCTACATACTTACACAATCACCCACATTTTCCCCAACCTACACACACACTCATACACACTCACAAATATATTATTTCTCTCCCACACACATATACACATACACACTTAACCACACATAAAAAATAAAAGACATACTCATATATGCAAACATCCACACATACTCTTTATAGCCACACACATTCTACACACGCACACACACAATCATATATGTACAAACACACACAGATATAGACACAGACACATACATGTGTACACACATAAACACACACACACACACACACACACACACACACACACACACACACACACACGAGCTCCAGATTTTTTGCCAAGCACTTCTTGTCTCATTCTGCTTTTAGGCCACAGAACAATCTTCCACTCTAGACATTTGTTTGGTAGTGGGAACTTGTCTTAGTAGAGAGGTCAGTATTCAGAAAGTGGAAAGCAATCCTCTGGATGCTGTTGCCAACCTAAGCTTCTGACTTCTGATTTTCTCTACAAATCAAAGAAAGAGACAGTAAACATCAAAGAGGAAACTAACGTCAAAATTGTAGCTGCCAGACAGAATTGTGTCTTTTGGAGCTTTGGAAAGAAGGATTCTTCAAAGGATTTGTCATAATTAAAATGAATTGATATATAAAAAAGGGGGACTCTCAGCTGGGTGTGACCACCAGCACAAGTGCTATCTAACCTGCCAGAAGACTGATGCTTGGATAGTGAACAGCAATAGGCTAGGGGAGAGAAAGGGAGGGAGGCTGTTCATGAGTCACTGCTCAGTCTTGTCCTCCAGCATGTGGTCAGCCTGTGAGGGAATGCCTGATGGCATCCTACACACAGTTCACAACAGGGCTGTGGATATCATTTCATCCCTCAGACTGGAAGATCATGCTACATTACATTTCATGGAAGCAGCTTTTGTCTTTGAAATTTCACCTTCTTCTTCCAGATCCAAAACTTGAGGAATTTAGCAAATGTCCAAAGAAAATGTGAGGTACTGGGCTGTGACAAACCAACTTGTCAAACTGGGGCCTTAGGATATGAGATCAAAGAAACTGAGCAGGCAGAAGATCAATGTTCACCCTCGGCATGTAGGAAGATTAGGAAAAATTTTACATCACACCAAAATCCTGCCACTGCTTCCACATGAGAAAGGGTAAGGGCATTGACCTCTTGAAAGCATTACAGAAATGAAGCCAACCCAGTAGAAGTCTTAGCTGAAGGACTGGGGGTACAGGAAATACCTGGAGGAGAAAAGATGTTGGGGTGTGGTGTGAGCTTATGATAACACTTAGCCTCCTTTGGGGAGAGTCAATGAGCATGACCACAGAGCACACTGAAATTAAGCTTTTTCTATTTTTTCCAATACGTGATTAAGGACGGTTTTGCTTTTAGAAAAAAAATAATGTGCTCCTCTATGCATTCCTTCATGAGGGAGTCAGTGATGATGGCACTAACACTCCCACGTATCTATCACCTGCCGCCTTAGTCAGTTACTGCTCTTCTGTAAATTATGTCTTTGCAGGTAGACAGTTCATCAGGCATGTGAGCTAAGGGGAAGGCCACTGTCTCATGTGCACTCTAACCTAGTAGCTCTTTCACTTCGGTGGAAGAGTGTGAGTACCCCCTATATCGCAGGAAGCATGAGCGAAGACTACAGGGGTCTAATCCGAGCCTTACTCTTTATCTTGTACTTGGTCTGATGCTCCCAGGACAGCACCTAGGTCATGATGTCTTGGAACACCAGTGTGCTATAAGAGAGGACTGTGCCATACAGCTGTTTCCTACGGAACCTCGGATTTCTTCTAAGAAATTTGAAAAACCAATGGGGGTGATGATTACATTCATTATGCCACTGAAAGTAAGAGTAAGTGCTACTAGGGTCTACACTGTTGCTGTCATATGGTTGGAACTGTGTAACAATGTAGCAATGCATTATTTATTATAGTATTATAATAACAAACTAGACAGCATTTATCAATGGTAACAATGATTACGGTTCAACGTTTTTTTTTAAACCTACATTCTTGATTTCTTTTCATAAAAATTACTAATTCTTTAGCAAGTTAACTTGATATTGGGTGACCTCCGCTTTCTAAATAGATTTGGAAGGTTGGGACTCAGGCGATATTGGCCCCCTATCTTGTTGGCCTCATGCAAGGCAACCCAACTTCCTTTATTGCACTTCTTCTGTACTGAGGTGGCTACCCTATTGCTTGTTCAGCCTGAAAGACCATTGTTTAGAAATAGGCAGGGCAGAGGAGGAAACCCACAGCCAGGAGCAGTGTTGACATACTTGGGCCCTGGCCAAAGAAGACTTTCCCCCCTCCTCATCTGCAACATCTCTGAGATCAGAATGTGACCTGGGAAAGGCAGACCCTTTGGAATCCAGGAACACATTTGGCAGTTGAAGCTACGAGGAATTTTTCTGCTTTTTATAGAATTGTTTTAATGCTTTAATAGAAAAAGAAGCACTCTGTTTATATTGGGAGAGTTTCAAACACTTTTGTTTCATGGGCTTTTTATTGTGTTTGGAAAGCAATCGCCCTCTCCCTGGGGTCACTTTTACGGGTGACAGAACTTCAGCTGATTCTATGCAGAGATCGCTAATACTGTCCTTATTTGAAAAGGTGAAGTGTCTCACCCAAGTTCAATTTTGTTTCTGTGATTAGAGTTTTAGAATCCTAAGACTGCCTTGTTTTACATTTGGGCAACGAGAATCCAAAGCAGTTAAGACGCTTCCCTCAGACAGAATCAGAGTGCCAGAAGCAGCTTTCAGGAGTGCTGATCTCAATGCCATCCCATCTCACCTCCTGCCAACCATCTGGCTTATCTTGCGTCCCCCTCCAGCAAAAACTGTGTGACACCAACTGGGGTCACACACATGGCCTGGCCCTGTCTTCCAGTGCATGTCTGCTCCAAACCTGACTCGATTGTTCTTCAAAAGAGTTACAACTCAAAATGAAGTGAATACAGACATACTTAACTAGACTGTTAACTAATAGACACCACCACACTTATAATTATTCTTTGTACTTTTTTTTTAAAAGTTTGGGCAAAACTCAAAATCTTCATGCAGAAGCCCAGCTTCCAGTTTCTTCCCTCCAGGGACGTTTCTGCTTTCCCACACTCCCTGGAGCCCTACTTTTAGTCAAGCCTTTGCTGGTTCTCCGATGAGGTAACTCTCTGCCACCCATCCCCCTTCTGACACCCTCTGTCCCCATGTCCCCTTCTCTATGAGTCCCTGACACATTCACTTCTCTCCAAAGATGCAAATTGTCAACATGCCAAAATTCTTCCAGACAAGGACCCTATTTTGTTTAATTTTGTGTCATCAGGACATGAGAAAATGAGAAATATTAACTGCCTTTAAGACTGAGAAATCATGTAGTTTAGCAATGAAAGGCGTAAACTCTAGGCTAACACTCCTGAATTAAACTCAGCTCCTTTAGTGTCCTGTTTTTGTTGAAAGTCATTGGGCCTTTTGTTTTTTAAGTTCTTTATGAGCCAAACAGGAATCGTCCTAATGTCCACTTATTTGGCTGTGTTGAAGTTAACATTTAACTAAAATAGTGCTTCCCATATAGTGAATGCTAGCAGTACTAAGACAACATCATAATTACCACCACTGTCATCATCACCTCTGGCGTACAAAGGAACAAGTCTTTCCAATGCAATTTATTGAGCCGTAAATAGCTGCTACAAAAGAGGCACTTCCAAGCAGCACCTGGAAACTAAAGCAAGTTAAATTCCCAAGAAATCTAGTCAACAAATATTTTAAATATGAAAAATGCACTAGAGTACACTCAGGAAGACAGAACGCAGGATAAATAAAGAGCTGTGTTTTCAATTCAAGCTCCCAATGTAATGGAAAATGCAGACACATGCGTTAAAAAGAATAACACTTTAGAGACCAAATGGAGACCACCCAGATGAAAAAAAAAAGCAAAGGCTATTTATTTAGAGCATGCTATAGTAAAGGAGTCAGCACCATCACTTGTACTTAGCAAACACACAGAGGCAGGCAGTGAGCAGGAAAGCTTTACGGTGAGAAGACGGAAGGCTCAAGTGTGCCTGAATACAGGCTGTCGGCGTGGAAAGCCACAGCCTAGTCATACGGAAGCGGTGCACTCCGCATGGTTGTTGGTGTGTGTGTGTCTACATTTAAGCTTCTCTGGATGAGCATAAGGTGGAAGTAGAAGGAAGATGACAGTTAGTAAGCTAGCCTGGGTGTGTTTGGGGTTGCGACAGGGCTGTTGTATGACTTTCAGCACCATAATCAGAGACAGATGCCTGAATTCTTACAAGTCTGTCTTAGAGATCGCGTACTGACTATGGACAGGTAGGTAATGTGTTGGTTTTCCTACAGGTGGCTGCTCATAGCTCTGTTTTCACCTTCTAACATTTGTACAGTGCCCAGTTTCTTCCTCCGTAACAAGAATAATTGTGACTCTCAAAATCAAGACAAATCCACCGTGGGTGCATTATCTCCTGACCTTTATGAGTGTAGTTTCTAAGAAGAACTCAAAATTCCAGAAACCTATATTTCCGCCAGTTTCTATTGCATCCCCTGAGCTCTACTCTGCATCAAGCAAACAGCCAAGAGAAGGAATAATGATAAAAAAGAGACTTCTTTGCTTTGTTCCAAATTTTAGCTTGGTTGTAATAATACAAACCCAGGCAAGTTATTGAACCCTCCGTGTCTCCATTTCTCACTTGTGAAAGAAAAAGAAGCCCTAACAGCTTGTAGTGGAGATTGGTCTGTAAAGACTGAAATGATACTACTTTAAGATAGTAAGTGTCCAGTAACTGTGAATGTTTATAATTGTTATACCTTTATACCACAAAACACCTCCACACAGGAAAGGATCCTTCTTGGATTCCTTCTTATCTTCTGCAGCCCTCCCCTTGGTACTCAGAAGATTTGGCCATATGCAAAAGACTTTATATATGTGCCTGAAGAACAGATAGCTTGAAATTGGTGGTTCCTTGACACATCTGCACTTATAGAGCTCTCCAGGTGCTTGTGGTACCAACAGACTTGGTCCAATCCTCAGGTTCTGTCCCAGGACCCTCTCTTCCCCCACTCCCTTTAGGCTCAGCTCTGTGTACGTATGCACTCCTTCTCCAGATGGGTTATTGTTATTCACCAAAATAAAGACAATTCTTACACAAAGAGGAAACATGCCATAAAAACTAGGATAGCTTTTAAACATCTATAGTAAGATCAAATTTTCTGATTAATTTGATGTTATTATTAAATTATTAAATAATGTTCTTATTAAAACATTAATAAGAGAATTTGTTAATTACACAATTAATTAATATGAAACTAGAAGTGGGATCTCATCATTTAAACTTCTGGTGCTACATGTTCTCACACACACACACACACACACACACACACACACACACACACACACAGCACTTCAGAGGCCAAAGCAAGGACAATGCTAGTTCCAGGCAGTCTTGACTACACAGGTAGATCTTGACTCAAAATAACATCATGATCATCATCATCATCATCCTCAACAACAACAACAACAATAACAAAACTTCTTATCCACCAAGGGAAATTGGGATAGACATTGCTTACAAAATATTAACTAATGAAGCATGTATAATCTGAACCCAGAATTTGGATAAGTTCTTTCTCTAAAGAACAGAAAGTACAACAAAGGATAAGAAGAGGAAGAAATTAATAGAGGGAAATATAGAATACTAGCTAGAAGGTGACAATGATAGAAACATTATACAGACCTAAGAGTTTTGTTTTCCTTTACTATTTACTTATGCATATAATATATGTGGATTGGAGGATATGTATGGTGTGTGGGATCCAGAGGACAATTTTCTTGAGTTGGTTTTTCTTCCACATGCAGGTAAAACTCAGGTGCTCAAGCTTGTGTGTGTGGTCATTGTTTTCATCTACTGAGCCATCTCCTCAGCCCCCAAGAGAAGTTCTTAGAGCAAACAAATAAAATAAAACATGAAATGCAAAGTAGCTCTCAGAAGTTAGAAAAAAAAAAAGAAGAAAGTGGTAAATTTAGGCTGGAGAGATGGCTCAGCAGTAACAAGCCTTGATTGCTCTTCTAGAGGTCCTGAGTTCAATTCCCAGTACTCACATGGTAGCTTAGAACCATCTATATTAAGATCTGATGCTCTCTTCTGACAAGTCAAACAAAGCACTCATATACATAAAATACATAAACAAAGAAACCTTAAAAAGAAGAAAGTATAAATATAAAAATTGAAAATATCTGCAAATGTGGTAATTATCAGCTAATTACACAAACATGAGAAACGAACTCATACAGAGTGTGCACTGCTAAAAAGAACTTATACAAAAATAGAAAACTGTGTCTTAAATTGTCAACAAGGGAATAGAAAACATTAAAATAAAAGTCTCACAACAAGCAAGTGGTAAAAATTCAAATTTTAAAGGTACATTTGAGATATTTTCAAAGGTACAAAAAGGAGACAAAAAACTCAGTGCCATTTAAACCACAAAAGAGAAAAAGTCCTTTTTATTAAATCAATATAGCAGAGCCCAATAGGAAATTGGTCAAAGAAATAAAAGAAACAGGGCACCCTGTTATCAATATCCATACAAAAATGCTCCTGTGTGTCCATAAATGAAATCTATTGGTACACACACACATACACACACACACACACACACACACACACACACACACACACACACACACACACACACTCCAAAATATCCAGAAAAAAAAGAGGGCAGTAAGTGTCTTACCATCTCGGGTCAAAAAGCTATAAAGGCAAAGCTGCAGAGACAGGATGGTTATAAACAGTAAGATGACTAAATGAACAGCAGGATAGAAGAGACAATTATGTATAAAGCTGATGTGAGTAACTGCAAACTTAATGCACTATTAATGTACAAACTACTGGACACAAGAGAAACATGTCACCATGTCTAATAGGAACACAAACTGCATGCTATGCAAACAGTGCAGCTGGACTTGTAGTCAATGTATATTTCAGATAGGTCAAAGTTTTAATCATGAGGATATAACTTCAGAAGTTCTAGAAGATGAAGTAAGGTCACCAAAACCCTGGAAATCGAGTCTCACTTGGTCTAGTCTCATTTGCTGAATCTAAACTTATGCTTGAATCCTATTTGAGAAGAGAGAGAGAGGTAGTGGGGTGGAGGAGGAGAGAGTGAGCTGGGGAGTGGGGGTGTGATGAATGAGAGGAACACATAAGGTGCATATATGGGGCTACTGTAAAGAAGCTCATTATCTTGTGCAATGCACAAAATAACCCTACGACCATTAGCACCGCGCACCCCGTTTCCTTCCTCTTACACAGAACAGCTTAGGCAGCAGTTCGTGGGCTTTCTGCTGTAATGAACTTCTCTACTGAGGTCATTTCATAGGAACGGGGCCACATCTAAAGACATGATCACAACGCGGTCCTTTGAGTCTAACTTCTTTTACTTAGCATCATGCTTATGGCATCCATTCACCATGTAAAATACAATACTTTATAGCCAACAATGCTTCATTTACTATTTATGTCAGCTTATGGGCATGTCATCTGTTTCTACTTTTTGATGCTGTGAACAGAGTTTTAGGGGGCATAGGCACAAAAATGGAGCCACGAGCATGTGTGATATCTAAGAAATTGCTAAACATTTTCCAAATGGCTATTACTGTTTTCCATCCCCACCCGTATGCATGGGTGTTCTATTTGTCTGCACATTAGCCAGTGCATGCCAATCTTTTATATTAAAGACCGTATGCACTGTATTTGTTGAAATGGATTGTGATAGCCTGACAAAGAAGCAGATTCCTGTAATTCCAGAAATCCCGAGGTAGATGATGGCCAGCTCATGACTACATACTAAGAGTCATCCTTGAGAAATCAAGCTAAATAATCCCATTATCAATTTTTCAGTTGGGTTGTCTTTTAATCACTGAGTTCAAGTAGTTCTTTACATAGTCTTTATACAAACCCTTGCTGAGTAAGTGATTTGAAAATATTCCCCCTTACTTGGTGAATTGTCTTAGAGTTTTAAAAATAGTTTCTTTTATGAATACAACTTTTAATTTTGGTGTGTCTAAATTATTATCATTATCATTATTGTTACTGTAATTGTTATTTTACTATTTGTAATTTTGTGTTTAAGTTGGTGTTTCTACCTCAAGCTTATAAAGATTTCTTTATGAAGAGTTTTTTATTTTTGAGTAATTATTAGGAAAAAACCCCAATTTCCTTCTTTATGTGAGAAGCCAGTTGCTCTAGCATCATTGGTAAGAAGACTATTCTTTATCAACTGTGTTACCATGAACTCCATTTCAAAAGCCAACTGTTTGGTTCTAAGTCCACATTCTTTAATAATGAATATTTGCCATAAAATTTAAAGCTAGAGTTTTCATTTTCCAAATTTATTTTTTTCTTTAAGGGTTTAAAAAAAATCTTATTACTTTAGATATGCATATTTCTACACAACAATTCTCTAGTAAGCTATTAGATCTCTAAAAAGAGTTCAAATAGGATTCTGAGAGATGTTGTGGTTAACACATAGATCAGTTTTGAGATAGTCTCTATTAAACTATAGTAAATCTTCTGATCAAGTAATAGTGGGTACTCTTACTCACTTAAGTCTTCTTTTATTTCTTTCAATTGTATTTTGAGGTGTTTATAAATCTTACACTTCTTCGGTTAAGTTTATTTCTTTTTCTTATTATTATTTTGACATAGTTTTACTATAATTATTTCCTTAATTTCATTCTTAGAATTTTATTGCTAGTGCATAGAAATTCAATATGTCTTCATATATGAATTTTGTATTGTATAACTTTTGACCACCATTTTAACATGTAGTTTATAGGGTATTTAAGAAATTTCTGCATCATCAAACACATGTAAACCAAGTTTCACTTTCTCCTTCCCGATCTTGTCATTTATTTCTTTTTCTTTTCTTATATCTATGGCTAGAATCACCATCACAATGTAAAATGGAAGTAGTGTGGACATTACTGCTGGAAAGGTCTCGCAGAGCTGAGTAGCCAAGATGTGTGACTTCACCAAGGACCAGACTGCAGAATTCAAGGAGGCTTTCCAGCTGTTTTACCAAACAGGTGATGAAAAATCCTGTACAGCCAATGTGGGGACATAATGAGGGTCCTGGACCAGAACCCTACTAATGCTGAGGTGTTCAAGATCCTGGGGAACCCCAAGATGATATGAATATGAAAGTGCTGGACTTTGAGCACTTCCTGCCCATGCTGTTGACTGTGGCCAAGAACAAGGGCCAGGGAACTTAAAAGGGTTATGTTGAAGGGCTGAAACCCATCATGTCCTTGTCATGCTAGGTAAGAAGATGACAGAAGAGGAAGTAGAGATGCTGGTGGCAGGGTATGAGGACAACAATTTTTGTATTAATTATGAAGAGCTTGTCCGGATGGTGCTTAATGGCTGAAGATATTTCCACATGCCGAGGCAGTGGCTTGTTCAGTGTGAGATTTATGTGTGGCCCCAGAGGCTTCCCTATCGTATCACCTTGTCCATCTGGTCCCTTTTGGATGATATTTGCCTTTACCAAATAAAAATTATTCTTTGATCTAAAAGAAGAAGAAGAGGAGGGAAAGGAAGGAGAGGAAGGAGGAGGAAGGAGAGGAAGAAGAAAAGGAGGAGGAGAAAGAAGGAGGAGGAGGAAGAGAAGGAAGAAGAAGAAGAAGAAGAAGAAGAAGAAGAAGAAGAAGAAGAAGAAGAAGAAGCAAAGCACAAACAGTCTGGTTTTTATTCTTTAGGGGGAACTTTTATTTTACTATGTGATGGTTAGATGAGTTGTGAGACAGAACTGTAAGCTGCCAAAAAGAAATCAGAATCAGTATATAATAATAATAATAATAATAATAATAATAATAATAATAATAATAATAATTTGGAGATCTGGGCATGAACAATAGCCGCTAGACTCTACATAACCAAATGAGGATCTTTTTTATTTTGGCAACCCGGTGTAAGAGGGAAAAAAAGAAAATAAATCTGGTGAAATTTAAGAATATGTCAACATCAACAGGAAACAGAAAAGGGGAAAGAATAAATAGAAAGACACTAAACAGGAACACTCAAACACAGAAAGAAGTTAGGAAAGGCATAAAATAATTGGAAAGAATGTACAGCAGACACTGAGCAGGAACACTCAGAAAACAAAGAGGAAGTTAGGAAAGCCATCATGAACTTAAATAGGTGAAACTGTAAAGAAATGAAGGAACTCAGAGGTAGGCTGCTCAGAGGAAGGATAGCAGCCTAGCAAGAAAAGACTTGATACCCTATGAGCATATACAGGGGGAGGAGACCCCCCCTCAGTCACAGTCATAGGGGAGGGGAGTTGGGGGAAAGTGGGAGGGAGGAATGGGAGGATACAAGGGATGGGCTAACAATTGAGATGTGATATGAATAAATTAATAAAATATTAAAAAAAAAAAGAAATGAAGGAACAAGAAGGCCACTATTTTATGATGTCAAATAGGGTGATGACTGG
This sequence comes from Acomys minous, assembly GCF_964271855.1. Classification (NCBI taxonomy): domain Eukaryota; kingdom Metazoa; phylum Chordata; class Mammalia; order Rodentia; family Muridae; genus Acomys; species Acomys minous. The sequence continues at coordinate 29,125,794 of NC_140486.1, forward strand.
AAAGAAGCTACAGGGCTAACAGACAGGATGTCAACTGTGCTATTTCAAGGAATGGCTGGTCCATCAGAAATTCATTATACATTTTTCCCAGAAATTGCTTGTTCAAAATTATATTAGATATTAAATGACTTAGCAGAAATATGTTCAAACACTTGAAGATACAATTCTTTCAAACCTAAATATATCATTTCTATTGCTGTTTTTTTTTGTGTGCTTAAACAAAATTTATCTTTTTTCAATGTATAAAGGAAATTGTTTACATATTCCATGATGAATGTTTATGTCTCATTATATGTATCAACTAACTGCTAACAAAGCATATAAAAAAAAAAACTAAACAGATGCTTCAAACTGAGATAAAATGTTTCCCACCAAAAGGTAATTTATCTTGGAATAAATTCTGCTCTGTGAGTAGAGAGTACTAAAATCAGACTCCTAGTCTCTTGTGAAAAATTTTAAAGGCTACATTATCCCCTAAATAGTAACTGTCTGAGTGTCTGACCAGAATGTATTCCATCTGGTCCGTGGCTTAGGCGAGTAGAGACGTAATACAAGTTGTAGCAAATTAGGAACATTAAGCCACATAAAAATGTCATTTTGAGACTGTTAGGACATTCTCAGAAAAACTGTGACTCAGAGAAATATGATGTGGAAGCGCCCCACCATAGGGGGTGGGAGAGCCCCAGCTTCCTGCTCAGGAGGCTCGGGCACGGACCCCAGCTTCCTGCTCAGGAGGCTCGCGCACCAACTGCAGTCCTGCTGCCTTTGCTCTCTGTCCCCTCATGGGAAGATCACCAGTCAAGAAGCCATTTGCCTCTCAGCAGACATGAGCACCAGGGCCGTGAGGCCAAGGCCAGATCCCCTTGCAGCCCTTAGCCCCAGCAATGCTTTCCTGTGTGCCTGAAATTCAATTCCACTAACGGCTCCAGAGGGCTGGAGATGCAGTTAATGGCACCAACTCTGCGGTGCTGAATGGGCTCTTGAAAGTCTTAGCTGTGAAATAAGTTGCATGAACAGCATTGACTCACAATCCACTGAGGGTTATAATATGTAACAGAAAACTAATCACTTTATTTTGCTACAAATGAATGGATGATGTTTTGTAATCTCATCGCTTCTATTTTTTAAAAAAATTAATTGACAGGTAAGTAAATAAAAACAATTGGTTGGATTACAGCCGGCCTTGTACAAATTTTAAACATTAGATCCATAGGGATGAAGAAGTTTGATTACTTTTGCCTGTTTACCCACTTGAACAATACGTCTTATTTAAATAAAACATGTTTAGAACAAACTTTGAGAACATATTTAAGTCTTCATGATAAACCTTCTCCAAATGCTTCCAGATTCTCTGAATTGGGCTCCAGAGTTCCCATCTCAAGAATGGGAAGACTAGGTTTCTGACAAATCAGAAGACTGAGGTCTGCAAACTCCCATCTCATTGCCTTTCATGTCTATTTCCACTTGCTGTCTTTTGTTATATAAGATACAGAAACTGAGAGAAGGAAAGCAAAGCTCTTCGCAAAGCATGGCAGGGAAGTTTTGGCAGGTGCACACAACACCCTGTGCAGTGGGTGACACTCTGTAGGCTGGGAAGAGACCATAGTCTTTGGCACAGCTCCTTGATGGCAGAATTTTATATACTGCGTGAGTGTCCTAAGAGTATCACAAGATAAACCTACCCATGTCTTCAGAAATCACACAACATGGGGCATATGCCCATCTCCCACTTGAACTCAGAAAGAAAACACTCACAGAAACTATTGCAGGTTAGCCTCCTTAGGCAGTCACCATGAAAAACAAATGACGGTTAGCCAGTGTTTTGTTTTGTTTTGTTTTGTTTTTGTATTTTAGCAGAAAAGGACTAAGAATCGAGTCCTAAGTTCATCATCCATGGCCAAGAGAATTTTCAGAAGGAAGTTAGTTGACAAAGGAGATTGTGGACAATTGAACAAGGAGATGCTGGAGAAATACAGAGAGCTAAGCCTGAAGGCATAGCCAAGTTCCAACAGATCGCTTAAATGTTGAAGCCGGAGGTCATGCCTAAGATCCATAATTTAGCATCAAATGTAGCAATATCAATAGCACCAGGCAATTCATAGATCCAGCAAGGTAAAGGATCTTAGTCTAGACTACACACCCAAGTGTTCCTTTATCTGGCAGTTAAGTTACCTTCAACTGCTCACCTGTTGAAAACTGGGCAAGCATCGAGACACTGAAGGCCAGAGAAGGACACGCTTTAGTGAAGAAAATTACCTGTTTCTCTTGGTAGCTAAAATATAAACAGTTAAATATAAAAAGGCTGTGAGAAAATGCAGTGAAGAGTCAAAGCATTAATGCATAGGAATTACTTGTTTAGAAGAACTCCCTGCGCTTATAGCAGGATTGTCAGGAAGGCTGTGAGGCAGAGCAAAGATCTCAAACACAGGACAGGTGAGGAGTGTGGTATCTCAGGGAAAACACGGATGTTAAACCTGCAATTGCCTAAGCGGTCAAACAGGTAGCTGCAAGAATTTGTTTTGAACAGCTCATTCTCCCTGGTTGTAGAGAGAGCAGGGACTGCCTCTGACATGAACTCTGGTGCCCCCAATTTGATCACTTCCTCCTTGGTGGGGAGGCCTAGCAGCACACAGAGGAAGGGGAAGCAGGCTATCCTGATGAGACTTGACAGGCTGTGGCCATATGGTGGGGGAGGAGGTCCCATCCTGTCAGAGGTCTGGGGGAGGGGAACAGGACGGAAGAAGGAGGACGGTAACAGGAAGATACAAGTGAGGGAACAACCATCAGGATGTAATCTGAATAAATTATAATAAAAAATGAAAAGAAAAACAAAAGAACTTATTTCAAAGTTGAAGGGGCATCTTTACCTTGAAAAGTAAAACCAAGTTTTCCTTGCCCTGAAGGAAAGGGGTGGCAGCTTTGACTCACTTATACATCAAAACAATATCTGATAAACAAGGTGGTGCATGGACCTGCCTCCCCTGCCAGCATAAGAACCTGGTAATAAGGTCATGTGTCAATCTTCAATTTGTATCTGTTGACTCTGGGCCACTGTTACAGAAAATGTGAGGCATATTTCATCAGACCCATATAATACGAGACCTTTTTAAAGTAGCCCTCTTTTTCTTCCCTTTTATGCCCACCCTAACATGGTCCTAAAAGTCACTTAAGTGTAGTCTGATACCAAGAAACTCTCAGAACCGTAGGATTTGCAGAATCCATCTTAACAGAGATAATATCAGAAATACAGATTGTCTCTCTGTCCTCAACTAGAGGCTGAATTCACAATTCTGGGTATGGCTTGGATGTTTGTGTTTTAAAAAAATCCTCCAGAGATCTTTTCACTTTGTGTTGGAATTCGCAGCCAATGTCTCAGTAAGAATGGGGAAATGCTGAGCTGGGATTATTGTTGCTGCTGCTGCTGCTACATGTTGAAGTTTATAGCCTTTCACGCCATCTGCATCCTCATCACTTGTGCACCCAACCTACTGTGCAAACAAGCAAACAGCAACAAAAGCCCATGTTCTTAAAAACAAGCAATTCCAAGGTCACTGGGTTTATCCTTATCACACCAACAAGAAAAGCTTGCAGTTTAAACAGCAGACAGCTCATGAGAGGAAGGAAGGGAAAGGATGCTTATAGGCCTTCAAAGGCTCTCACCATCCTGATAAGCATACAAGGCTTTCTTTATCTAGCATAAAAAGAGGTGGCACTTACGTGCAAAGCCATGTCTATGTTGGAACCAACTATACTTTCTGTCTGGAATTTCGCTTAACAGTTCCTCTGCATCTTTCTGTCTCCCTGTCTCTCTTTCTCTGTGTCTCTCTTCCCCCAACATTTAATTAAAAGATAATAATATCACACCTCCCTCCCCTTTCCTCTCTCTTCCCTCCCATAGCCGAGCCAATTGCTGACTTTCTCCTTTAGTAATATGCCGAACTGTTTTCTGTTAAAAACAGTTATAACGAGGAGTGTGTCCACTGTAGTCCTTTATGGCATGTTAATAATGGACAGAGTTAAATTAAGACCTTCCGGATGACGGACCCACAAACCAAATCAACCCCAGCATCTCTCTGATTCATTAATTCCTCACCAATGCACCTTGCAACTATGTCCCAGAACTGCAGGAAGCTTTTAATAAACAATAAGTAAATAAATGTATGGTTCACCATGCACCAGGTTTTCTCAGTTACAAGATGCATCTTTACTGTCTTTTTGAAGTGTGCAGACAGTTTAATAGAAAACTCAAAAGCAAAACCGTAGACAGAAGATGAAAAAGTATGTTTACACAGGTGACAAATCTGAGTCAACTGGAGAATAAGAATAAATAACCACACTGAGTTATAAACTACAAAACAGAAATGCATAAATCTATAGCAATATAAACATTTAAATAGGTGCAAAGGTGACTGGCAAGGAAGGAAGGAAGGAAGGAAGCTGCTGTCTTTCTAAAGGCGAGTTTCTGACTAAGCCCGCAGGGCACAATAGAGTTAGAGTATTGATCATAGTCTGTCATTTAGATGATACTGATCCAGGTAATAGTTGATAAATGCTGAAGCTCCTGGATACAAAACTTGACAGTTACTAAACCTTTTATTCTCAAATTAAAGTGTTTCAAATCATTAATCAGATTTATTAACTTACAGTGGAAAACTAGATCAACCCAATACTCACATCAGCATCACTATTAAGCTATGAAGAAATGTCGAGAAAATTTAATTTTAGTGACTGCTTGTAAAATGAAATTGATGATGCTTGTTTAAATATGCGTGCCAGACAACACTAACAAGAAGATGCAAAAGTATAGTGGAGTTAAGAAGCCCCGAGGGCCATTTAATAGCTACTGGAGGTAATAGATGATCTTGGATTAGATCCTGGGTTCCAAAAGCAATAGATTCAAATATGATTTTAGGACAACAGGTTGCATCTTGAATAGCAGCCGTGTGCTTAGATGCTATTGTTTGCTGGTGTTGTCTTTCCATTGTGGTTAAGGACTACACACTGCAATCTTTATACATAGAAAAACTTCAACTTGTCCCAGTGTTGTAGCTTGTACTTAAGTTTACCTGAAATTTAATAATTCTTTATGGATATTGTTCTAGCTAGGGTTTTTATTGCTGTGATGAAACACCAAGACCAAAAAGCAAACTGGGGAGGGAGGGGAAGGGTTTATTTGGCTTACACTTCTGAATACTAGTCCATTATTGGAGGAACTTAATGCAGAAAGTCAAGCAGGGCAGGAACCTTGAGGCAGGAGCCAAAGCAGAGGCCATGGAGGGGAGCTGTTTACTGTCTTGCTTCATATGACTTACTCAGCCAGCTTATTTTATAGAACCCAGGACCACCAGCCCAGGTATGGCATCACTCACCATGAGCTGGGCCCTCCCCCATTGATCACTAATTGAAACTCCCTTACAGCTGGATCTCATGGAGGCATTTTCTCAACAGAGGTTCCGTTCTCTCTGATGTCTCTAACTTGTGTCAAGTTGGCATATAAAACCAGCTAGCATAGGTACCTTGTGAAGTGACATCTTTGGCTGAATATATAAAATCTAGAAAGCAAATAGTGAATAATACAAGGCAAGAAATAAAAATACTGTGTGCCTTTGTTTTCATGTTGCTTTGCACTTTTCATTTCTAAATAACTCCAATTCGTCATCCTAGCGATTACATATATTTTAACTAAAATTTAGTTCTGTAAATGAAATATACAGAGGAAGATGATGGGTGACCATAATAACATTTGTAGCTATTTTTATATCCAGGCAAAATATCAGTAAGAATTATCAGCTCCAGTAAAAGGGGACTAAAATCCTTTTACCTTCAAGATATGTAGCAATAAATATGAAAATCTAATCTGAAAATAAATATTCATCCAAAGAAAGTTATCTGTGCCTTTTATTGATTATCCCAAAGCCATAATGCTCAAGAAAATGGCACTGCTCAAGGGTTACTTCTTGTAGAAAATTGGCTATTAGTTTTATTATTAATTAAAAATAATTATTACAGAAGTTAGTATTTTACCTGCTGTCACATCAGTAAAAGACACAGACACATGATAGATATTTTTAAATGTCTTAAACTCTGAGGCTGGGCAGATATAACTACACTAAACTATCTGCCAGCCCCACATCCAATGCATTTGCTTTAATTACTCCTATCTCAGCTACTTCCCATCCATAAACCCACAAACACTTGCCCATGCTTTTCACCTGGAATGCTTCTCTCCATCGCTGATCCTCAGAACAAAGTCCTCCCAGCGATGTGGTTCTTCTTTGCACTAACCCATAATGACTCTCCTTTCTCCTTCCTCGTCTCCTGTCCCTCTCTCCTGTCTCCCTTTCCCATGATCCCTCTGTCCTCTGAGCCCAAGAACCTTAGCTCCACCTACTTCACTTCTGCTTTGCCCAGGTGTAGGCACTTTTTTGTTGGCCAATAGGGGATAATTTGGAGGCAGGGTAATACTGCGTCACTAGGTATACCTGAGCATCTGCTTGAAAAACAGCAGAGATCTCAGGCAGCAAGCAATTAATTAAATACAAAGCACCAGACCATGGTGTCACAATTGCTACCGTCATTGGGGATTTCCTGAGTTCTAGACTTTAAATATGAAACGCAACATAATTGAGAAAGATAGAAAAATGCATTCTTTATATTCATAAAATTCTTCCTGTTTAAGTTTGTAAAGGTTTAATCAGGCAATCTCGAGTGAATTCTAATTTAACTCTTATAGCATATCTGGTAAAATGAAAATATATCAGTTTTACCTGATATTTCACTGTACAAATCGGAGTTAACATGTTAATACTTTTTTTTTTAGTATGTGACCTAAGAGCAAGGAAAGCTCAAAATAACTTCAAGATTTTGACTCTGATTTATACCAACAACCTGGAAAGATCAAATTACTCACAAGTTTTTCGAAATGCAGTTTCTGGGGAAAAAGAGAGAATCTAGGTATTGACGCTTTAAGTGGAGGATTATGCACATCGCTTTTTCTCTAAAATACCATCAGCTGAAAAACGTGTAAAGATGGAAAAATCATTTCCCTCTGTAGGCATGCTATAAATTATTGACTTTTTCTGGAAGATGCTCACAGATGCTTCACTGGTCCATGAGAGTTACTAAGAAGGGAAGGGAAGGAAGAAAATGAGAACAAGAGCAGAGAAGGGTGAGTGTGATGAGAGAGCCAACGGAGACTCTCACTTTTTAGAGAATTGTATGAATCACCCTAATGAATTTCAGGCAGAGGCTCGACCCCAGAGCAGCCGGCAGGAATGGAAAGGAAGAGAGCTATTCCCAGGCACAAGTCACTGGCTGAGAGGGAACTACCTGCCTGAATAGGCGTACTTAGGAGTTATTGGTGAAACACACAAGAAATACATGTATTTAAAAAAAATCAATCATCAAAGCAAAGGGAGAATAAGAAGGAAAGAGAGCTTAGGTAAGTGCTGAGCGGAGGTTGGCAAGATGAGTAAGGTGGGTAGCAACAGGAAGGTGGAAAGAAATTGGTGCCAGAGAAACCAAGAAAGGGAAACATTTTAAGAGTGATGATTCGTATTGTGAGGCACGTTTTTTCAAAGATAGAAAATGGGAGGAACTTGAAGACCCCCTTGAATTTATTTTGTAGAAACCAATATTTCCCTTTGAAAAGGTAAAAAAAAAATACGTACTAAAGAGTGATTTGAAGATTTTTGTGCCTATGAGACTGATCCAAGAAAAAAATGGAATGTTGGGAAGTAAAGTGAGAAAGTATATACAAGAGTCTGGACAAATTATTCCTAGCCATTTACTTCCCATGGCAGGGTAGACTGAAGGAGGTGAGTAGTGGAAAACATAGCCTTTAGAGCCTATTTCAACTTGAAATAGGAAGCGTTTTAAACATGTTTAAATGTGCATTAAAATGGTCTAACCTAGAGAGATGAGTACTGACAAAACAGGGAAAGCAAGCAAAAGTGTAATTTCTTGGTAAGATCAAAAGCAGTGAGTTATTAGGAAAAGATTGTGATAAATCTAGAGGGAAAATTGAAGCCATGCTATCTGCAATGCAATCCCTACACCCAAGGCTCAGGGGACATCTCAAGAGGTGAAAGAAAGATTATAAAAGCCAGAGGACTCACGATGCCTGCTGCTCGGTCTAACGAGTTAAAAGCTGAAGAAATGGAAGTTAAACAGCTCTCCTTAAATGCATCAGAAAAGGGGTAAACTGGCATCCCTAAAGCTAGAGATACAGACAGGAGGACGGAATCGTCACAATGGTCTAGACGAAGCTCACGAGAAAACACTCATGGACGTCAGAACTGTGGTTAGGAAACCCTAACTGGTGAGTGGCTCCTAGGGACCTGGTGTGGACAAGCCTGAGAGTGTAATTCTCCGGGGGAAACTATCCGCAAGCAACCCCGGGTGCTTATGGGACTTCCACCTCCAGAAATGTTTCTGGTTTCCTCAGGGAATATAACAGTCACTCCCTTCATACTTCCGGCAGGAAGAAAAATAAAAGAAACCGTTTGAAAGTGTGTGCCAGCGACTTGTGTTCCCTTTAAGAATGTAGGCCCTCAGGAGAGACTTCTTGTATGTGGGAGAGGGAACAGTCCCTATTCTGCCTCCCTCCACTGTCTTTCCCCCGGGGCAAATAAGCTCATGGACCCAACAAACTGAGATCCAAACACAGGGCAAGAGACACTCCCCTGCCCACATCTGACTGCTGCATTACTGGCCTGCTCACTGTGGCTTTCTTGTAGAGTAAGTACACATCTCTACTTTGTTTCTTGTTAGAAGCATTATATATTACACGCACACACAAAGGGAGAAACTAAAACAAAACACAACAGTACACTCTAAAGAGACAGAACAAGGATCCTAACTAGGTTCAGATCAGGCATTGTGTCGGAATTATGGACAGGTGTTTTTCACTGTGAGCCATGCACTGAAGGGTATAATGGAAAAAGGAAACAGCGTGCAGGATCACATAAATAATGTTTGCAAAACAACGAAGATGCCAGGGAATGTACTTAAAGAAATGACAGCTGTCAGTAGTATGACAAAAATGAGTGCTTCAGAGGATCAGGTTAGAAATAGCTGAAGGCAAAAGTTTGTAGAACTGAGAAGCAAAGAGAAAGAACAATTAAAAAAAAAAAAGAGCTCCAAAAACAAAAGGTAAGCAAACAAAGAATAATAGCATCACAGGAAGTGAAGAGACCATTTGACCAAATCATGGCTTGAATTGTACCACATCGGGATCAAACATCATAGATCCAGGAAGCCCAAAGAGCAGGCTACCAAGAAGAGACTTGATACCCTATGAGCATATACAGGTGGAGGAGGTCCCCCTCAGTCACAGTCATAGGCGAAGGGAGTAAGGGGAAAATGGGAAGGAGGGAGGAATGGGAGGATACAAGGGATGGAATAACCATTGAGATGTAATATGAATAAATTAATAAAAGAAAAATTTTAAAAAGAGCATGGAATAAAAACCGATACCGTAAATACCCTCCCACCCACACACTCACTCCCATACTCACATGCTCACACACTCACACAGATACACAGGCACACACATACAAACACACACACACATATGCAAATGCAAGGACTATATACATGATCTGCCATACACAGAATATTTGTTTAAGTTTTTAAAAAAGTAAAATTGCTATGCCAAAAGAAAGAATATGGAATCTTTTTAAATGTTTAGTTAAATATTCAAAAGATGGTGAAAGTTTAGAAAACAAAAAAATATGAACAAAGAACAGGAGCAGCAAATTGAAAACAGTGACAAATGGTGGACATGCCAGTTCACCTGTGACAGTGACCACCTCAAATGCTGATGCAACAGCAACAGTGAAAACAAATGCTCATGTCTGTTATGTAATAGAAATTTTGGTTTCCTTAAAAACTGTTATGTTGTGTGAACATGGTTTTTTTTTTTAATCCCAAGAGTTGGATATAGGCTGCCTTTTGTTTGTCCACAGTTGATAACAGCCTCCTGTGGCTCAGAGAGTGGCATGGTCTTTGCTAGCTTCAGATTATTTAATTCTGAGGACTCTGAGATGGTATAAATATCAGAACTCAGAGAGAGAGAGAAAGGGAGGCTTCAAGTAGACCAGCAAAGAAGAGAAAGAATGCTTCAAGGAAATGGTTGGAGGAAGAAGAAAGCTGTTGTTTCTTCCTGTTGCTGAACTTGTCATTTGCTGTTTGCTAGCTGGCTGGACTGGACTGCTGGATATCGTGACTATGAGATTGGTATTGCCATAAAGAGCCCAATGACCCTAACAAGCCAGAAATAGTAAAGAGATCTATGCCCCCTCTCCCTACTAACCTTCTTTCTCCCTACTTAGTCTTAGAGGCTTTGTGGAAGAGAGGTAGAAGCATAAGAAACAAAGTAAAATAGAATAAAAAGTATGCTTACACTATTAACAAAGCAACAAAAATGGAAAAGGTATAACCATACTGATATTAATGAAAAAATGTGGAGGCAGCTATATTGCCATCAAAACAGGTTTGACAGCAAGGGGAGTTACTGAGATTCAAAGGAGAACAGAGCACAACAATGATGCAGATAGAGATACAATGTTTCAAATGTACACAGCTAACAACGCAGCATCAATATTGGTGAGAGAATATCGATAGAACTGCAAAGAATTCAACACATAAATATTCATCTAATTTCTTGATAAGTGATCATGATAAATGCCATGGAGCAAGGATAGTCTTTTCAGTGATTAGTGCCAAAATGAGACATATGCTTGGGAAAATAAAGAAGATCAATCAAGACACCAACCTTACTACCGAGACAATCTTTTGTTCAAACTGTGACTTTTCTTTGGAATATTTAGATCACTAACATTTGTTGTAGTGAATGCTGAAGTTTAGTGTAGGTCTTCTATCTTGATGTACAACTTCTCTTTTTTCTCATTGAATTTTGTTATGATTAGGGTACAGAAAACCTTAATAGACTCTTGCCTGTTTGTGTGTTGATATTTTTTTAAATAACATAATATGGGAGGAGTTGAAGTAAGGAGGGAAGGAGGGAGGGAGGGAGGGAGAGAGAGAGAGAGCAAGAACAAAGAGAGACAGAGAAAGGGAAGAAATTATATAAATACAGTATTCAAATATAAAATTGTCAAAAATAAATTTAAATCTAGAAGACTGATGTAACACATATTCTCCTCCAACTAAAATGTATCTCTTTCACTATTTTGTTGTCAATCTAACCTGTAGTTAGATTGAGCAAGACCTGGCCTTTATTACAGCTCAAGATTTAGTTAGCCACTGACTGCAAATGCTTACAGGGTAGAAACAGTTCTTTTCTTTGCTGTAACTTGGGACTGAAGTACTGGACAGACTCCAGACTGACATCTTCTTGGCCTCAGCCTTCTCCTATAAATTTCTGCATCTGAACCAGAGGTGGAATTTTCCATCCCGTGTGGTTTTTAAATTACAGAGTTTAGTAAATCATAATGATACTCTTCCTATATTTATTGGCCAATCCGATTTTCCATTCCACCAATTGTTTGTTGGTATCTCTAGTCTCCATTATTCTGATTGGTTATTTTGTTTAGCTTTTATATGTTCACTAAGAATTGCATTTATTTATTTTTACCATAATAGTACTTGCCAGACTGCCAAAAATAGATGCTACCAAGCTAAGTTTAGAATCTGTGTGCAAACAGCTTCCCCCTGCTGCTCTCCCGCCCGTGATCTTTCTTCAGGTATTTCTATTCATAAGTCAGGTTTCGGTATAAGCATGCACGACTCCAAGAGTGTTGCTTCACCCCCTCACCTCATAGTACACAACAGCTGCCGCTTCCTCATTGTCCTTATTGTCTTTCCTTACATCCTGTTACTTTCTTTTTTCTTTTCAATCAAAATGATCACAGGGTTTTCACTGCTAGTTGTATAAGGCCTGAGTGTCCTGTTTCTTTTTTCTTTTTCCCTCAGTTTTTCTCTCTTTAGTCTCCATCTCTGAGCCCATTTTCTTTACTAACAGATACACACATTTCCATTTAAATTATGCCCTTTCTACCCACAGTCCATCATGCTTTTAATGTAACCAAATTAATGGATAGTGTACTTCAATTTTAATAAACAATATTACAACCATATTTCAGTTTTTTACTCAAAGATGCATTTTGACATATATCTAATTGTGTTTTCATACTATAATGTCTGAATTTGTTACATTGTATACATGTGTCAATTATGCATTGTCTGTCTGTACTCACCTCTCATTTGCATCAGCTAGTTTTCTTTGTCTGTATGTCACTTAAAGCATTGTTTCCTTATTGTCAACCTAGAACAATTGTTCTCAACCTTCCTAATGCTGAGACCCTCTAATACCTCATGTTGTGATGACCACCCCAACCATAAAATATTTTCTTTACTACTTCCCAACTGTATTTTTCAACTGTTATGAATCATAATGTAAATATCTGATATTGTCAATGGTCTTAGGTGACCCCTATGAAAAGGTCATTCAACATCCCCCCCCCAACAAAGAGCTCATGACCCATAGGTTGAGAACAGCTGATCTAGAGTGTGAAAATATCATAGTACAAAGTAAAAATCATCTTATTCACTACAAAAGAATGCCAGATATATGAGAGACACATTCATTGCACTGGTGTGTTAAACAGATGATTTTAACATAAACATGAATAATCACTTAAAATAGCCTAGAAATATAAACATCAAATAATGAGGGAAGTCATATAAGTGCCCATGCACATGTTCCCTGCAATAAATACATATGTTGTGTTTTTAAATGCTGAAATACTTATATAAATTATAACTATAATTACAATGTGCATGTTTTACATCATCTAATTCACATTGGTGTTGGAATTGTCAGAGACCACATATCTGCATCCTAGTGACTTAGCCTTATGTTTCCAGTTTTTCTATGGTATATTTATATTATTATTGTAATTATACCATGTTCCTTCCTTTGGGTTTTCTGGTTACTTAAGCATACATAATCAATTGGTTTGAATTCCTTGTTCCTGTCCCCGCAGCCCCACAGCCCCACCCTATGCCAGTCCCAAGGGCACATCTATAACATCTAGGCATCTACCATGTCTTGGAGTTTGTACTTTCATGATTTTCTGGCTTTCCGATTTTCACCTACATTGAACAGATATAAATGGAGAGATCTTGAGGCCACCAGCTCACAAGTAACATGATAGTCATCACCATCATTGAGGAGGATGCTCCTGCAGTGCCCATAGTCTAAGAAACAGGGTTTCTGCAGCAATCCTTAGAAAATTTGGTACCCAAAAGACAGAATTCCATTGTCAAAATAGGCAATGAAGCCTATGAAGGTTTAGACAATATTATGTGACTTTTACACCATAAAATAATAAAACATAGCTAAATTCAGTGTGTTGCTTTTTGATTTGTTTCTTTCATTAAACATTGTTTTTATTTTGTTCTATGATATTTTTTATAAGGTGTACTATCTGAGTTCTGGGTAATTAACAAATAAACACTTTTTTTCACAATTTTGGAGTCTATTTAAGTCCAGGTGGGGGTCTGCTGATGGGTGTCTGGAAGTGAGAGTAGGGGCTGTTCTCTCTTGTTGCATCCTAACCTGGCAAATCAGATGGAAGGAGGCAGGGAAGGAGAGGAATACTGACCTCTCCTGTATCAGAAGAGTAGAAGAGAAGAAAGTGAGCTCTTTTTATGAAGGCTGTGATCTGACACTAACCGGCTCTGCCTTGGTGATTCAGTCAGCACCCACAGGCCAGACTAATGCTACCACACACTAGTAACTAAGTTTCAATGCAAGAATTCGGGGGTGCATTCAGACCACAGGGTATGGTAGTTTCTCTAGCTTTTAATCATTATGGGGCAATGTTACATGAATATCCTTTACAATTTTAACAGCACACAATGTATATGGACGTTTCTCTAGGTTATTCTTCCACAAGTATAGCTGTCAGTTTATATCTTCCGTGTAATTTTATGTTTGGAGACAATGTCAAAGTGTTGGGTCAACTTATCCTGCCACCATGAACGTATGGGTGCTTGTAATTTCCTACCTTGTTGCTCACTCAATATTACTTAATTTTGTCCTCAATCTAGGAGACATATACAGCTTCCCACTTAATAAGAACTTTTCAGGTGACATTTTGGCCACACAGCTGCTCTGCGTTTGGATTCTCTTCATGACTGTTGCTTATAAACATTCACAGGCAATCTGTAGTTTTTCCTCACAGTTTTGTAACAGTTTCCTTTGTCTTGCACAATTTGCTATACTAACATGTATCAAAACATGGATTTATTCCCCTTTAATCTGCATTGAATTTCATCTGTATGATAAAATATCACAACTAAACCGATTTAAGAGAGAGTTTATTTAGCTCACAATCCCAGGTCACCAGTGGAGTGGAGGAAGGTGTTGTGCTCCAGGAACAGCAGACAGGAGAGAAGAGAGATGGATCTGTGGTAGGGAGAATTGAGCGGGCAGTGAACGGCTGGTTAAGGAAAACCAACTGGTGGTTGGACAACTAGCTAGAGCATCTAGTTGTTGAGGAGAGGCTGAAGAATGGAGGAAAAAGAAATACTCAGAGACTCAGGCATATGTGGTACAAGCTGGAGGTCTGAAAAGCACAGGAGAACTTTTCTTCTGGCTCTGTCTGTCTCCATCTCTGTCTCACTTGCTGACTGGCTGACTCCTTGCTCCTTGCTCCTTGCTTGCTTACTTGCTTCCTGTCTGTCTGTCTGTCTGTCTGTCTGTCTGTCTGTCTGTCTGTCTATCTATCTATCTATCTATCTATCTAATTATCAAGTAAATGGCTTATCACCAGCTTCTCAACTGCTTTTAATTTGACCTCCACATTTTTCATATATGTGATAATGTATTTTGCATTTGCATACTTTTTTCAAATTTATTGTGTATGTATATTTGTAAATGTGTAAGTGGGTGATAGAATATTTTAGTGTGTGTGCACAAGTGTATACAGGTACATGCACTGTGTGTGTGTGTGTGTGTGTGTGTGAGTGTGTGTAGGCTATAACAGAATGCCCTATTCCCTACTCTATTGAAACATGGCAACAGAAAAAAACATGGGTCTAGAGTAGATTCTCTCATCCCAGGAGGATTAAATTTATGGCTTAAAGTACTGGGTGCTCCAAGCAAGGACAATACATGCAGTCATCATCAAACCCCTACCCAGATCTAGCCAAGGGACAGAACATTCTCCACAGTTAAGGGGAGACTGGGGACTGATTTTCACATAATCTCTGGTGCCCCATATTTGGCCATGTCCCCTTGTTGGGGAGGCCCAATGGCCCTCGGAGGAAGGATAACCGACTACCAAGAAGAGACTTGATACCCTAGCACCACATTCAGGGGGAGGATGTCCCCCTCAGTCATAGTCACAGGGAAGGGGAATGAGGTGAAAGCAGGAGGGAGGGAAGAATGGGAGGATGCATGGGATGGGATAACAAATGAGATGTAATATAAATTATTTTATTTTTCAATAAAAATGTGTTAAAAAATAAATAAAGTGAAAAAAAAAGTACTGGGTGCTTATATTACACACAACTTCCACTGACTAGTGGCTTCAGGTCCTTGCCTCATGACCAAAGAAGAAATTCCCATGCAGTGGCAGGTGAGTCTACTGAGGAGGTTTGGTCAGAGAGAGAAAACTTTTAAAAAAAAAACCTTATTATAAAAAGAAAGACTAAAGCTTCAGTGGTAGAAAGAAAACAGAACCCCAGAGTTTGGATTAGCTCCCATATGGCATGATTCCCCCAAATGGAAGGCTGCCTTTGAGCTGTTGGTCTAGGCCCTAGACTCTAGGAGCTTTTTTTATAGGGCTTGTGGCAGAAACTGGACAAAGGCGATGGTCATTTCTAATGAGATTGATTAATTCTTTGGGATTATCAAAGGTCATGCCAATTAGGGGCTCCCATACTCAGGACGTGTTAGTTGGGTCCAACCAGGGAGATGATCACACAGTATCCCCGAGTTTCTCACCCAGTCAGACGAGTGGTTCTGCAGTGAAGCCTGAGCTAATTTGCTGGTCCATGGCCTTGCCTGGCATTGCCAGCCCTTAGGTCCTACTGATCTCCTACCTTGGCAGGGTCTGCTAGCTGCTAGCTAAATTATGTTCTCTTTGTCTCTGTTATATGAGACATTATCCCTTTCCACAACTATTATGAGACATGTAGCTGTAGCTTTCTTTGGTTGTCTTACCTCATAGTTAGGCCCTTGTCTCTGTGGCTAGCCTCAGATGGTCTCTTCTCTGGAATAGGTAGAAGTTTCTTTCTCGAAGCCATCTTTGCTCACTATTTTAGTCGGTTACAATTAGCTATGTTACAAGCAATGTGTGGAAGGACAATGGTGCCTTGTGCCTGTTCTGTAGAGAAAGGGGTCTCTATGGAAGCCGGCCAGCCTGCTAACACTGGCTCTGTTCCCAGAGCCCTGCCCTGCTTATCTGTGAAGCTTGGCTATCTCATAGCCCTGCCTCAAGCTCTCCCTTCTCATCCCTAGTGCTCCTGATCCAGCAGCTAACCCTTAACTTCTGATTTTACCACGATATCTTCTCTCTCTGCTTTGTTCCTTTCAACTGGGTTCTCTGACTGACTCTGGCAGCCAATAAGTTCCAGTGATCCTATCTTCCTGTCTCCAGGCCCATCCCACTGGGGTTTCAGGCTTATGTATAAGTAAGTACACTGGGCTCTTTACATGGGTCCTGGGCATTCAGTCGAGGTCTTGTGGCTGTGTAGCAAGTGCCCTTACCCACTCACTGAGCTACTCCTCTGCCCCAAATTTTATCAGTGATGTCATTCAATCAACTAAAATATTTCTCCTGACCAATTCATATTGGGTTAAAGATAGGCTTAGAGTTATTTATTCCAATTTGCCTTTTATTTGTAGAATTTTATTTTACTCTGATACTTGTATGTTCAACACCTCACCTTTATGTTTTTGTTTATAATTTCCTAACTACTCTCTGATTTTATACAAGCATCAAACACTTATAATTGTTTTTAATATTTTATCATCCTTGAAATACTTCAAATTGTTTTTCTCCTGGTTCTTCCTCATGGTGTCTTGCTCCTTTTGAGTATGGGCTGCTCAGTTACTTTATAGTTTATTATGGAAACTAGCTGAGGCCTGGCATGGGGGCAGGTTATTACAGAGACTTGTATTGGGTTCTACCAATAATCCTCAGGGTAAAAATAGCTTGGAATCACTCAATCACATTCTTAGCTTCACATTTTAAGACTACCCATGGAGTCTGGATATTTAAGTTTCAGATGTATGTGAGGGTTGACTTATTGTTACAAGTCTCAAAGTTTATTATTTATACCCAACACCTACTCAGAAATGATACTTAATAAAGATAATATATATCTATAAAGAATAAATATATGATTTATATATGTTCTAGAATATAGATTGTAAGATGTTATGGCATATTATGGTAGCACAGTTCCTGCTGACAACATCTCTTCAGTGCATTATTTTCTCTTGTCCTTGATCTAAACTCATCGTTTGGTTCATCATGACTCTTGAGCAAGCAAAATCCTCTGCTAATGTTGCCTGTAAGAGACATAATCAAGTAGTCCATCTAGACATTAAATAAAAAGTAATGTTGTGCTGTATTGTCACATGCCTGCCTTTAATCCCAGCACCCAGGAAGCAGAGGCGGGTGGGTCTCTGTGAGTTTCAGCCCCACCTGGTCTACAGAACAAGCTCGGGGACAGCAATACATAGAGGAAACCCTGTCTCAGACAAACAAACAACAAACAGAAACAAAAGAAGAACAGTGAAGGCCTACCACCTGGAAATCACACTTCCTTGTGCCAGTCCACTGCTACCACAACCTTTAAGAATTCGAATTCTCTGGGGTATTCTTGCAATGATGGATTGTCTAAGGATGTTTCTTAGTTTACATCCTTTGCTACTAAGCATTACATGCTATGCTTACAGATACTATTAGGATCCATAGAGGTGAAATTAGAGATATAATTAAGACAAGGACACTTCTGACAGAGAGAACAGTGTGTGTATTCTCGGTGAAGAGCGGGTGTCTTCTTGGAGAACTAAGGAAGGCTGTATTGTAGTATGGAGCCTACCAGATATGATGCCCCATGGGGCTGGCAGAGGTAGGACTAGATCATCCCATGAGCCTTTGCAGAGATCATCAAGGGAGACTGTAAAATAGTTTTTTTAAAGATACTCATGTAGTGGAGGAAGCCTTAAAGAAGGACAGTCCACAGCCATCTGAGTATTAACTGATTCTGACAACCATCTCTCAGACACATAACCCATGTAGCCTGAGAAGACAGGGGACCTTGTGGCTAGTGTTGCTGACATTTAGTAATCTTTTGTTTCATGTGGGAAAGCAGGCTCAGAGACTATCAATAATGTGCCTGGCTCTCTTATCATATTTCCTATCACATCTCTTGGTAGCTCTGTGTGTGAAGAGGGTTCTGTTTAAAAATGGCTTGACTGTGTTGAGATTAGGTCCCTTGAGATTTCTGCCAGAGCATGGAAAATAACATTTAAAAACAAGGACTTAAAAGCAAACGGTATATAAAAAAAAAAGGTAAATGGTACTAAAAGCATAGCAAAGAGATTTCCCCCAACACAGAACTCACCACAAGCCCCCATGCCTCTAACAAGCAGCTTCTGCTGCTGGCACCACCACTGCCTTTCAAAAGCCAAAGTTGACGGTTGCAAGGGAGACAGCCATTAGAGGCACTGTTCTGAGGGGAGTAGGGCATCATACACACTGGGCTCAGTACAAATGCTTGTCAGCTTATGGATTGTGTATTAAATACCTAATAACAATTTATATCAAAAAATTATGAAAGGCACTCTGAATGAAAACTCAGGATAATAAGATAAAATATGTCTTGATTTACAGCTACTAAATTTAAAGATATGCAAGTTTAAAGAGAGCTAAATTTGATTTTTTTGTTTGTTTGTTTTCAGAAAATGTGAATACAGTTATAAACAATTCTGTGGTTTTGGTGAAATTTTCACATCTCCGTTTCAAGCTCTCCCTCACCTCTGAAAAGTCTTCAAGCTTCTCACACCTAAAGTCTCAATAGTATGTCCTCCCCTCTTACCCACTATCCTGGTAGGTACAGTTTTTCATGGGGACGTACACCTTGGACTAGTGTCTCGATATAAGTGAGTATATACCATTTAGCTCTTTTTGCTTCTGTGTGAACTCACTCATTATGACAATTTCTAGTTCAATCCATTTGTCCACAAATTTTGGAAATTCCTTGTTTTTAATAGCTGAGTAGTATTCCATAGTGTAAATGTACCACAGTTTCTTTATCCATTCTTCTATTGAGGGACACGTAGGTTGTTTCCAAGTTCTGGCTATTATGAATAAGGCAGCTATGAACATGGTTGAGCATATGTCCCTGTTGTGTGGTAGTGCATCCTCTGGGTATATTCCAAGGAGTGGAATAGCTGGATCCAGCGGGTCCTGGAAAACTACAGGCAAGTCTGGGCCCTGGAGTCCTCCGCAAACTGTGGCAACAGCCAAGGAAAAAATAGGCAGTAAACCTTGAACCCCTACCCGGACTAGCCGATGGACATTCTCCACTGTTGAGTGGAGAAGGAGATCTAACTTTCACACAAACTCTGGTGCCCCATATTTGAACATGTGCCTTGGATGGAGATGCCTGGTGGCACTCAGAGGAAAGATAATAGGTCACCAAGGAGAGACTTGATACTGTATGAGCATATACAGGGGGAGAATGTCCCCCTCAGACACAGACATAGGGGAGGGGAGGGGAGTAGGGGGGAAGTGGGAGGAAGGGAGGAATGGGAGGATACATGGGATGGGCTAACAACTGAGATGTAATATGAATAAATTAATTTAAAAAATGTAAAAAAAAAAAAAGGAAAAGAAAAGTCTTCAAACCTGGACATCACTGCATTTCTGGAGCTTTGACATTTACTCCTTTGGTCCAAATGGCCAGATCTTGTCTGGTCTGCCATAAATTTGAACGCCCTGACTATACCTCTGCTCTTATACCTGTCTTACTTATTCTGACGATATTGCCTTAAAGTGCTTGTCCTCGGTCACAGATTAATGTATTTCTTTGGCGATTTTATTTATTTGTTAAGATTAATGCATTTCTTTCCCCCAACAAAAATGACCCTGAGCTCCAAGCCTCTAAGTCTAGTGATCAACTGTTATTTTCTGGTACTCATCTCATTTGACATTTGAATGGTCTTTGCCACTGATAAGACATTTGGCCATGGAATATGTTTTCATATGGTTTGTAGGTCATCATTCATATGTGTTTCCTTCTCTTCCCATCACTAGTCTTCCCCCTGGTTTGTTCCTTTCTCACGGGCTGGACCTAGGACTGTTGGCATGCTGTAGTCTAGGCCCCCGAGCTTATTTGGTCATGACCTTATACAACTGCCGTATGTCCAAGAAGAATTTTCTCTGCAATATCTAGTCAAGGAAATGAGCTGGGGGAGCACAGGCTCCTCAGCAGCACTGGTAAAAACAGTGCAGTGAATGTAGACCAGAAGAAAACATTGTCTTCTCACTGTCTCTGAACTCAGACGCCTACAGAGGCTGAACAAGGCAGGTCCTAATGGCAGACTGTCCTTTACACACCAGGCATTGGTTTCCAACAGTCTCCTTGTTGAGGCTGGTTACTTTGGGTTACAAGTTAATACCTCTCCCCCCACCCCACGCATGTTTCTGATTATAGAAAAACTATATCTTTACATTAAAAAATTATAGCCTTGAGGACACTTCTTAGCAGGTGAAATGCTAGCCCGACATAAACAAATCCCTGTTTGATACCCAGAATCCCATAAACTGGCCAGATGGCATAGACTTCTAATCACAGCATTTGGGAGTTAGAGGCAGGAGAATCAGTAGCACAAATTCATTATTGCCTTTATAACAAGTTCAGGTCCAGACTGGACTACATGGAAACCTACCACTGATACCCATCCAAACTTAACATACATAAATAATATAAGTGTAGGTTTGTGTCACAACGAACAGGGGCCCATGGACTCTTGCTTCTCAGCATCACATAACCGTAACACGCTTTGACTGTCTCCTAATTTTATTATAAATCTTTTCTAGACATTAACTTACATGTATAATGCCTCTACTAGCTAAAAATGCCAATAAATATGGAGTTTATTAAAGATCTAGTTAAAATATTTGATGAAGGCTGCGACTCTTTCTACCACCAGATGCCAGGAAACTACGAAGACCATAATCTCCGATGTCTGGTCTAGGTTACCTGGCTGTTCTGTTCAGAGGTCACTTGGGCCTCTGCCATGCCTTCAGTCATTATGCATTCTACCCCAGTGGAGAACATCAAATGGACTCAGAAAAGGAGAGAGAAATTAAGTCAATTAAGTCACATTCAATTAAGTCAAAAGTTTTACCCTTTTCTCTGCCTAAAAAGGGCAGTGCTTAAAAACTGGAATGTGGTTAGCCAATGTACATAGTCACTTTTACTATAAAAGTATATAGTAGTTATAATTACCTACTCCAGGAGAAGATGAAAGAGAAAGGAAAAAGAAGCCAACACATTAGGAGGGACAGCTCTCAGAGAAGCAGTTCAGCCCATCCCTTAAGTCATCAGTTTCCTTCTTTTCTTGTTTATCACCATGCAAAGGGACATTCTCACTGACCTCAGTCTCAACTAGCTCTATGATATGATGCTGTGGCCATTCTCAGCTGTGCTGTGGCTAAATCATCTAGGGACTATAGTTTTAAGCACACTTAATATAAGTAGTGAAGCATAGAAATAGCTTCTTTACTATAGACACTATAATAAAAAACAATCTAACCATTCACAACAGAAACTTCCATGTATTTTAAGATCCCAACAGTGTTCTTGGTTGCCTAGCAACTAATTCAGTTCAGTTCACTCATCTATGATGCTAAAAACCAGCACGCTGAGCATATAATTTAAACTATGTACACTGGCCATTATTTATGCTGGTCATGACTTAATCATGAATTAAAATCCATATATAAACAAATTAAAAAATATAACTTGATACAATCTGTTACATAGAAAATATTATCAGTGCTTTTCAGTTATGTTACAAAGTAATGGGTTTTATTGTATCATTTTCACTGCCCCCCACATCCTTCCTTGCCCCTCATTCCCACTACCCTCACTCGTATTCCATCCCTCCCTTGACTTATTCCCTTCTTCTGCTTTTATTTCAAACATATTCCATTATGTTCTTGATGACCTCTCTCTTTGTATGCTTCCCTGCGTTCCACAATCCTCTTTCAGAGAAGACCTCTAATGTCTCCAAGTCACAATGACATCTTCACTCTAAGTCATCTTGGCCATTAGATGTCATCTTCAGTTGGTCCAAACTGGCATGTGAGGCCATTATTTGTTTTATTGTGGGCAAGTAAATGCTGACCCTACCTAGTCATTCTGGGTTGTCTGCCAACAGAATAGTGTATTTTAACAATGCACTATTTTCTCACTACTCTGAGTTTAAAAAGGCCAGTATGTAGTAATGATTTTCAATCTTAGTAATGAATTTCTGTCCGACACTTATTGGTGCCAATAAAAAGTAGAGTAACATAGGTTTGGAGTCAGGAACTTGAGTGTCAGATAATAGAGACAAGCAGAAGTGAAGAAGCTCAATCTCCCATCTCCTCCCAAGCTTTGCCTACCCCGCATCTGTCGCTTGACAATGACAGCTCCCACTCTAAGGAGTTCTCTACTGCTTCATGGATGGGGAAAGCAGAAGATAAGCAGCTCAGCTACTGGACCCACACGTTTGAGTAAGGTTTACTCTTTCAAGATAAAAGGGAAGGCGTGCTTAGACGCCAAAACAACTCCTAGTGGAGGTCATTTGACCTTTATACAATGAAAACTCATACGCATTCTTAGCACCAAATTATAGTCTTATCATAAATGCTGTTTTATCTCAGCCTCAATTGTGTTCAGTTCAATCATACTTCACCCCCATTTTACATATATGTATGGACATAAAATCTGCCCAAATATATTGTGGTAAAGATGCCTATTTTATTCTTCATGAGTTCATACTATCATGAATATCAGTATCAGCAATTGACTTCAGTGAGGAAAAAAAACTAATGAGGACAGAGAGAATAAACATAAATTATGTGGTGTATGTTTCATAGACAAATACTTAGTTCAAAGGAAGAGAAAAGTAGAATGGGAGGGTGAAGGGAAGAAACAGAAAAAAGAATTTATGTATATATAACCCATTGTTCACCTGAATGTTTTTCATAATTTTGCAGTTAAATAATATTGTTTAATAAATTAATAAGAATTAATCCACACAAAAGTTTTGAAAATATACCAACAATCTAACTCTAATAATATCAGAACTGACATCAAATACTTTAAAAATATGAAGCAGATGTTTGATCCGTGAAGTCATTCCATCTGGTATTTTAAGTGTTATTTCAATCACCAGAATCCCCCTAGGTGTTTCTATTAGAGGCAACTTAAATTTAAGAATTGATATTTTACACTTTAATATATGATAAGGATTTTTAAAAGTGTGGAACCAATTTTTTATGTAACTTTACAAATGTCTATACTCAGGAGAAATAAGAAAGTTCATTTTAACTTTTTCATACAAATGAACTATTTTTCTCTTTTTAAGTAGAAAAATGAGGTCAGAATTTAGTGTTAAAAATAATTCAGTCTTCCATATAATTAAATCTTATATAAACTGTTTTTCCTGTTTATTCTCTTTCCTATATTCAGTTTAGGTTTCTGCATCACTTTTTTCTCCTTAAGAATACATACTATCAAAAATTAAATCAATGCGTTAGATTGTGCCATGTGCCAGCAAAACCCAAAGTAACTGTATTTGCTCCTTTATTTCCTAATTTTAAAATGGACATCCTAAAAATATTTATTTTTTTCATATTAAAGAATAAAATTCATATGACTTACATATGTTTTTATCATTATCTTCAAAATCTAAGCACTGTTTTGGAAGGTTCAAGTCCATCTGGGCAGGAAGAGCAATACAATCATACCGTGTACAGGAATTGTGTATAATCAACGCCATCGCCATCTTAAGTTGGTGGGATACAATCATATCTTACCATACTAAAACCAATGTGTCTGTGAGAGCAATGAAAAAAGTGCCATAAGATAAAGAACAGAGAACTGTAGCACAAGGAGAGAAATTAACTTTACAAATAAGCCTTTATAATAAAAGAAACATGTCAAATATTTTTCAGCCTTCATAGATCAAATCTTACCAACCTCCATGATTTTTCTTTGGGGTCAGGTCATTTCTTTCAAACCCTATGTTTATAGTGAAGCTAATTTGCTGATTTGCATTTATGACCAGAATTTATAGCTCTAACTAGCCATGCCTTTTTCATTTTGAATATCTATCTACTTGTTTAGAGAACTTACATTTGGAAGCTAGGCACTGAACCACCCCGTTTCCTAGAATGTTAACTCAACTCCCCAAGAGCATATACTATGTTGACTAGAAACCACAGGGAAGCCGTACAGCCAAAGCAGGAAATTCTAACTAAGGCTTACAAATGCCTCCAACTGAATTTCCTATACATAAGCAAAGGAGAAAATCTACAGTTGAATTATACATACAGATTCTCCCCCCCCCCCACCCCCCAGCAAACAGAGTCAAAATTCCTTAAGGAACCCCAGTCAAGTCTTCATATTTTTTTCAAAGAAAACATTTCCTTTTGGACTAGGGTTGGGGACTCCAGTGAATGAAAACTGAACTCAAAGATCTCTTATTAACTGTGGAGCGTTGGTCCACCCCGTGCCCTCTCTTAGCCTCTACAAGAGCTTTAGCGGCTTTAAAGGAAGTTTATTCAACTGCTTCTCATCATATCCACCCACACAGACTTACATACAAAAGGCTCAGGATGTCCAAAAATGCGGAGGTTGGAAACGGAGGGGAAGAGAGAAAGGGTGGGGGATGAACAAAGTACTTCTGAAATGTGTCCTTTCCAACCCATTTGTTATAGCTGCACTCTTATTCCGGTCACTTTAGTAAAATATTAGCTGTTAGCAGTTCTGTCGTCATCACTGTGGTGTGCTGAGCACACCGGGACACCTCATGCTTTTCAAAGAGAATGAGAAAGGCAGGAAATAACTGCTATTCCATTTTTTCTTTAATTTCCTGAAATGTGATGATAAATGATGGTGACTGTAGGTGTAAAAGGGTCCCCAGCGGGGATTCCCTTGTACGGGTTCTTCTGCGTCGCCACATGGAGGAATTCTTAGCACCATTGCTTTGGTCCTTACTCACATCCTTGCCTTAGTCTGCTATCCACAGCATAGTCTTCTCTAGTTGACAGTTGTTTTGATATTATGAGGCATGTCAGGGCCTACCTGGGCATACTTAATTCCTCACTAGAAGAAAAAAGAAAGAAAAAAAGAAATTTAAGAAAAATACATTAAATTAAAACATGTAAGAACAGACTCCTCTATCATCACCAGGGTAGGCTACCCACAGATTTCTTTTGAGAGATACTGTCCCTTCCGTAGTCACTACCAAAGGAAAAGTATAACAATTTTTTTTTAATGAAAGAGGATGTGCTCTGGCTATATATACAAATACATGATAATAATCACTGGATCAGAAAGGGCACAGGATTGGGAGTAAACCTGATCCATATGTAGGCAGAGAAGCAGCTGTGAGGTGGTACCACAATATAACTCAAAAATGACTCATTTCCATGGATTACAATTGGGTTCCTGGTTAATGGTAGTTCTTTGTCTAGGTTCCAGGTTAGCATGTCCATTGGTGTTGTCCTTGTTTATATCTTGTGTAGGCAGCCATGTTGGTGAGACTTCATGGGTGTAGCCTTTGCGACATTTCTAGAAAACACAATCTCACACAGGAAACTTTCTGATGCCCATATCTTTCCATCTTTATGCCACTTCTTCTACAATGATCCATGAGCCCTATGTGCAGAAATTGTGTTGTAAATATATTACTTGGGACTGGGCACCATGTGATCTCTTGCTCTCTACATTTTGATTGGTTGTGGTTTTCTGCAATGGTCTCCATCTGTTGCGAAGAGAAGTTTCTTTGCTAAGGAAGTGAAAAAAAAAATAATACCTGCCCGTGGGTTTGAGGAGAAATATTTAGAGCGTGGTTATTAATTACGCTGGTTTAGTAAAGTGGTGGAAGAGGTTCTAGAAAAGGTACACCAATAAGTTGTCCGACACTAAGTGATTGGCTCTGAGTTCTCACACATACAGATAACATGATACAGACTGAGCAGGTTGTTTTTACATCTTTAGAAACACACACATATACAAACACACACACACACACACACTTAACAACAACTAAAGGAAAAGAAACCATGTATGTGAATGAGAGTTGGGGATTTGTCCATGGAAAAAGAAGGAGAAAAGAAAGGGGAGGGGGATGGATAATGATGATGACGACGATAATAATAATAATAATAATAATAATAATAATAATAATAATAACAACAACAACAATAATTTCTTACAAAAATGTCATTCCAAATCTGGAGAAATATCTCAGTTGATAAAACCACTTGTCTTACAAGCATGAAGAACTGACCTCTTACGCAAACAATCCATGTTAAAATCCAGGCATGATGGCATACCCCTTAATCTCAGCAATGGTATAATGGGAATGGAGAGAGGCAGATCTCTGGATCTCCCTAGCCCCCTTACCCTAGGAAAGTTTCATACCAAAGTGAGACTCTGTCCCAAACTAAGGGAGGAAAGTGCTCAAGAACAAACATCCAATGTTTTCCTCTGACCTCCCAAACACAAGCATACACGTGGATGTGGGCATCCACATACATGTGAACATACACACTAGTACACGTGTACATTCATGAATAAACAAAATTGGCAGCCCAGGGTATGAGTCTGAGTAGGCTAACTCAAAGACAGGCAGCAAACTAAAGGGACACATACTAATCAATTGTCAAGATAAAAAGTAACAGCTCACTCCTTAACTTCTAAGAATCCAGTATAATAAAAGACCTCCAGCAACTTGTTTTTAAAAATAAAGTCTTGGGTCTTGAAGCAGCTGTTAACCTACTCTACGAATGTCCATTAGATGCCAGACGGCCTCCAAGTGCGCGCAAATCTCACTTGGCTTCTGAAAAGCCTTCATGACCAAACTGATCGCTCTACTTCCATGTAAATTATTATGGTGACATTGTCCTTACTTCATGTCTAATGCTTTATGTTGTTCACAGCCGAAGAGTCTAACACGCAAAAGGCATTATTTTGAATCAGTTGTAGTTACTCTTAAGTTTAAAATAATTTTTATATAATATATTCTAATTACTGTTTCCCCTCCCTCATCTCAATTCAGATCCACCCAGCTTGTCTCTCCCCCTATCCAACTCCACACCTTCTTCATCTCTCTCTTTAGAAATTAAACAGGCAAATAAAAAAAAAACACCCAAAAAACAAAAAACATCAGAGCAAACATAACAGACAAAAGAAAGGAAGGAAGGAAGGACACTAGAAACACATACATGCATACACATACATGCACACACATCATAAAAACACAAAGTAGGAAACCATAATGTATAAGTAAAATACCAGTAAGGTAAAAAGTGCCCAAAGAAAGCATTTGTGAAACAAAAATAATCTCCAAAAATACCACTGAGATTGTTTTGGGTTGACCATCTACTGCTGGACAGGGGGTCTCCCTTAAGTGTAGTTTGTATATCCAGTCAGACTCCATTGGAAAAAAACTAATATTTCCTTTGCCAGCACTTGATATTTGAAGATAAAAATCTGGGTTAGGGATGGGAGCTCATGTCTTCTTCCCCTTTCAGTGTGAGGAATTCATCTGGCTTGGACTTGTATAGGCCCCGTGCATGCTGCTACCTTCTCTGTGAGTTCATATGCACATCGGTCTTGTTGCATCTGGAAGGCGCTGTGTCCTTGGTATCTTCCACCCCGACTGGGTCTTTCAGGTTCCTCCTCTGCATAGCTCCTTGAGCACCGAGAAGGCATATCATTTAGGACTGAGTGTTCCAAGGCCTCTCACTCTCAGCACGTTTTTTTCCAGGTGTGGATCTCTGTATTAGTTCTCATCTTCTGTAGGATATAGCTTCTCTCCTGATGGCTGAGCAAGATGCAGATCTACGGGTAGAGCAGAATGTCATTCGGAGCCATTGCTGTGTTCTATTAGCAGAATAATAGTATTTGGGTTCCCCCTATGTCTCTGGGTTATCTAGTCTCAGATTGTTAGGCACGGGTTCCATCTTATGAAGTGGGCCCTAAATACAGCCAGATAATAGTTGGCTACTCCCATCACTTTTGTGCCACTACTGAACCAATGCATCTTGCAGGAAGTTCACCATTGTAAACTGAAGGCTTTGTGGCTGGGTTGGTGCTTACCTAGCTCCACTATTGGATTCAGTGTACTTTCCGGTACCATGAACACTGGACCGTAGAGGTGAAGGCTCCAGGTAGGCCCCAGCTTGATTTCTTCATGTTCAGTGAGATGTGTAGGTGTTGTCTTCAGCAATACTGTTTTGAAGATTTCTACAGAGTAACATCAGTGAGTAAGAATATTGCCCACAGTACTGTGAGGCAATAATTACAATTTTTGTTACTGTTCTCATAATTGATACTTTATCTTGTGATTTTTAAATTATGAGTTATTATTCTAAATATCCATTTTCTTTCTTTCCACAAGATATCAAAACATCATTATTTATCCCTTAAATTAGATCTTAAGTTATTCATCTTCTCAAAACCATCGCAATTCAAGAAACTAGTTGAAGAATTAAAGACTGAAGTCAATCTGTCAGTATTTCCACTCTTCCCTTCATTCATTGAAGTCTCCTCTGTGGATAAAATTCCTCAGTGTCATTTCATTTATTTTAGTATAAGGAAAAAGTTTTCCTTGTGTCATCCTGCTTAAAAGTGGTCCTTGCTTTCCCCTCTCCAGTCTTTGGGTGATTTTTGTTCCTCACTCATTGTATTAGTTACCTGTTAATTACTGTGATAATGTACTATAACCAAGTCAACTCGCAGAAGTAGGATTTATTTGGGCTTGTGGTTCCAGCAAATGATAAGTATGTATGTAACCTGGAACAGGAAGCTGAGCGATCACATCTTGAGCATCAAGCATAAATTGGAGAGAAAATAAAACTAGAAATGATGTGAGTATTCTCACCCTCAAAGCACATTCCCCAGTGACATAATCCCTCCCAAACGCCACACCTTCTAAGCCTCCCCAGACAGTTCCACCAACTAAGGACCAAGTATTCAAATACATGAGCTTGTGGAAGACACTATCATTCAAACCACCAGCCCCACTTTGCACTTCCTCAGGTCATTTTCTGTTCCGTCACTATAGCTGAACTATGTTCTCTTAGCCAACCACTTTCACTCCCACTGAGTGCCCCTGGCCAGATTCTTAGTTCTGATGGAAATTTGTTTCCCTATTTAAAATTCACTTCTTCGTAGATATTTCCTCTGCATTATAGATCAGGATTACCTGTAGTGTCATATCGATCATGTGTCATTTGTGATCATTTCAGCTTTTTGTGTTTCCAAGTTACTTAGTTTTGCAGACTCATCTTTCCTCTCATACCTGAAGATATAGTTTAGCTCCAGGCTTTTACAGCTCATGTGTGTTTGGTAAGTCTGAATGTAAAATACTGGCTAAACAACATTCTCAAAACAGTCTTTGTAGTGCCTAAGGACCTGAATAATATTTTCACTCATAGAGGATAATGTAAATTTGCAAATTGTTTGCATATTGTAAGAGGTGCCCATTTTCTCTTCTTTCAACTAATCATAATATTGTATATGTAAAAATGGGCCAAGAAAGACAAGGAAATGAGGGAGTATTTCAAATATTCAGAAATTTTGGAGGTATCAGAGATAATATATATATATACACACACACAGGTGCATACATATATAGTGCTACAGTGATGACATAAATCTCATTTCCTCATTAGTTAGACTTTAGCTAAGAATTTCAAGACAAATAAAAACATGATTGGAGAGGGACAATCATTTGAGGGAGAGTCAAGAAAGACAGGCTGAGGCAAACAGCGTGATTTTTATAATTTTATAATTTAAATTTATAATTTAAAACACAGAGAGGCTTACACTTGGAAAAGGGACAGAGACTGGTGCCCAAGACAGCAAAGTTGAAGTTTCCTAGGAAAGGGAATTAATCACTACAAAGAACCAGAATGAGTTGCTGGGGATGGGACCTGTCTGGGATCCAGTCCTTTCCTGTTTTCCAGCTTTCTCTTTCCTAAAGTGTGAGTCTTTTTACAGTGATGGACTGAGATCTCCATAGCCATGAGAAAAAGTAAATCATTCCTTCCTCCCTGAGGATATTTTTTTCAGGTATTTGTTCCCATTTAATAGAGCTGATTAATGTGGAAAGATGGGCTTTTTCAACAGCAGTTGAAACAAGCCTAGTGTACTGTAAATGACTACCAATTAAGGAAAAAAAATGTAGTGAGAAAAAGGTCAAATGTCTTACTGATGTCATATATCAGTAGCTATCTAAAAATTATTACCCAGACAATGATTTAAAATCTGTTACAGAGGCAAGACCCTCTTTCATTATTATATTTGATGGGCTAAATTTCTCTAAAATTCATCTTTAGCCCTTCCCAGGTTTATGCCAATTACTGTCTCTGTAAATGGTTCCTTTACTCTTTTTGATCCCTAATTTTTTATAACCTGCCCATAAATGCCATTCTTTTCTGACTTCTCAAATATAAGCAATTTATTCTAGTTTATCTCAGCTGTCCCATGTGGGTTCTCTTTCTGACCGTCAGAAAGGCTATCAAGAGCATTTTGTAAATAATGGTTCTTTTCTGAAGCATCAGGTTTCTATCAATATTTCTTCTGTCTTTGTGTGTCACTAGGGTTTTCTTGTCTCTTCGGCATCTTTTCTCTGCTATATGTCAAGCTCTGTGTAGGCAGTGGCCCGATCTGTTTTTTTTTCTCAAAGATTCTATTATTTAGCATAGTGAAAGTAAATAAAAACACAACACATACTTCTTTAACTAAGGGACTAGTACACTTGGTCTAACTTTGCACAGTAAGTGAGTTACTGGAGATATCTGGCTCTGTCCCCCTCCTCCAGAGTTCCCCCACAAGTCATATTTCAGGACACAAGTACCAGGCTGGAGTCTCTGCCCTTCTTTTGAATGTTGGATACATATAGACGGCACTTAAGCCTGGTTTGAGACTGGTTGAATGTCCTCTATGCAGAACTCGATTTGGCTTCCTGACTGCCTGCACCGTGGAGAAAGTCAACAGTAACCGACTGATAGCAGGGAAAAGGGATAAGCTGAAAGCAGCCCACACTGAAGCAGAGAAGACCCTTAGAGGCACACTGAGCATCCTGTGCACAAGGAACATGTGAGGGGCGTGATGGCATGTGATGCTGCTCCTAACGACAACAGCATTCACGCTTTCCAGGCCCCACAGTACCAACACCACAACCTTATCAGCAAACACAAGCAACCGCCTCCAACATGAAAGCTCAGAAGAATTATCTCCCTTTTGTGTGTGGAAACACAAGGCTCAGACGTTAAGAAGCTTATCACAGACCAAGCTATCACAGGCTCCTCTGTCTGAGGGCTTGTTCCTTTCCTGTGTTCCCAATCATGTCCCAACGGTGAGAAGACAGAACAATTACTTTCAGTGTCTTTTTGACCAAGGAAGACATCAGCAAGTATTTGCTATGAAATGGTCTAGTTTTCTTTTACATATTTAAATTGGCTCTGATGAATATATCCTCAAACACCCACCTTGTGGTAAAGGGTTTTGGAATCTTTCAAATGCACACTGTTTATGATTTGGGGTCACTCTACTATACAACAATACATTGCTTGCTTCTATCAGTTTATGACCAAGCAGCTGCCATAGTCTGGTTCATAAATGTCTGCTAGGTGCTCATATAATTGACAGTTGTTTTGTAACTTGAGGCACTGGCTGTTAGGAGATGGTAAAACTAAGTGGGGGGGGGATGGGAAAATGGAAAAGACGTTAGTTCATTGGGGCCATGTTTTCCAGTGAGATGTATGGTCTCACACAACCTCTTTGCTCCTCAACCACCATGAGGTGAAGATTTTATGATACACCATGGCCCCAAAAGTAATGGAACCAACTGATTATGGAGTGAAACATCTAAAAGTTGAGCCCAAATAAAGTTTTCCTTTTAAAAGTTTTTTTTTTTTTTTTTGCTCTAGCATGTATTTTGTTGTAGCACTGGGAAACTGACTAAGGTAGAGCATACTAATCACCTTGTCCTCTCCCTCCCTAGGCTCTACCACCCCCAGCCAAGTTTGAACCCTCAGATAGGTAAAAGGACAGGCAAGGAAAGCAGATGCCTGTTATCCCAGCACTGGGCAAGCAGGGACAGGTGGATCCCTTGAGCCCATTGGCTAGCTGGCTAGCCGAGCCTAGCTACATGGGTGAATTTCAGGTTCAGTGAGAAAGCCTGCTCCAAATGTAAGAGTAAAGCATGATTGAGAAAAAAAAATACCTCTGGCCATCCATGTATGTGTGCTTGCATCCACACCTGCACACACTCATATGAGCATGTGTGTACACACGTACACACAGAGACAACGAATGGGTAAATTTATTTATGAACTTGCTAAGCATTATTTATCATTGTGTCTGCAAAATTGTCCTAAAATGCCTGTGAGAAGGGCTGCTTATAAAATCTTAATATAATGACATTAATTCAAATTCCAAAAATGCTAAAAAGTTTTGTTTAAGATACTCATACTTCAATGGAGAATTGAGAATATAATTTGAAAATAAATATAGTTTTATTTTGTTCAATTTCCTAAATGTTCAGGCAACAGTCAGTTTTAAAAATCATTTACAGTACATAGAGGATTTTCTTATCTGCCCACTTTATTTTCTTATACTGGGTATGACTTTAAAAAATTAATAAATATTTTTTGTTTGGTATGGTAGCACACTCCTTTAATACCAGCACTAAGGTTGTAGGACTCTGTGAGTTCTAGGTCAGCTGGTCTACACAGTGAGTTCCAGGCCAGGCTGCACTGCACAAAGCAAAAAGCCCCTGCCAATTTATTAATAAGTATGCCTTTAAAGAACAAGTGACTAAAATATAATTATATACCAGCAACAAAACCTTTTAGGGCTGTCTCTCTTATTGGAACTTGTCTCTCATGTGTACTAAGTTTACCTGCATTCTTGAAGGCCCATCTTTCAAGTGTCCCTGGTGGAAAACATGTGATGTTAACAATTACCCAATTACCGTTCAAATTTAAGCAGTGCGTTACTTCCAGCAAGCTCTGTGTGTCTGTTGCATTTCAGGAGGGTGGCATTTCCTCTCTTCTGTTTTCATTGGACATAGATCTGTTTATATAGTACCACACACCACACATCCTGTTTATCAGTGGATTGAAAGGAGATTAGTAAGTTTTGTTTCATTTCCCATGTGCCATCACACGGTGCTTTATTACTATTCTCTTTGTGACATTATGTACCATGTTCAAATTGTCACCATCGTCCATGCTAATTTTCCATGTGTGAATATTACTACTGGCAATTAATTGCCAATTTGCTTGAGAGCTTAAAATGTTTGTTGTTCCACTTCTTGAAGATACAAAACAGTTTGCATTTTTACATTTTGTGGACTACACTTTTGAGAAGAAGCCATTGTAAGCAGCTTTCACGTGATGTGGACTCTGTATGCACTGCCGAGATTCTCACTTTAGATTTACGACTCTAGCAAAGGGGAGGAAACACATCTTGCTTTAATGTAATTTCAACATAGCTCCTGATGCAGCTGCTT
Source organism: Acomys minous (assembly GCF_964271855.1). Taxonomy (NCBI): domain Eukaryota; kingdom Metazoa; phylum Chordata; class Mammalia; order Rodentia; family Muridae; genus Acomys; species Acomys minous. Next base: position 29,159,596 of record NC_140486.1, read on the forward strand.
GAACAAACTGCATACCATTATACTGATGTTCTATTTACAAAAACAAAAAAGCAAAGCAAAACAAAAAACCTTATTATTTAGCATTCGTGTAAACTTCTCAGCTAGTCGGCTTTGGAACCCATCAATCCAAACTAGAAACAAGCCCCATTCCCTTTCTCATTCCACTACCTTAACTTTAGCATTCCTGACATCCTCCAGGTAAAAACAGCCCACAAGCTATAGCCCTTGGCTCACGCACCTCCACGGGGCAGAGTAATACATTATTAAAATGACGTCTTTTCTCTCCTGGAGCAATGGCATGCAGGCACATATAGGATGTGCAGGGGTATGCTGGGTAGGAACTCTGTTACATTCCACGTCCAAGGGTCTTCATCTTTTCAAATATTTCACAACCCTGATTCCTGGCCCCAGGCCATGTCCTCAAGAATAAAACAATCTTTCCTAATCAAAAATTTAAAAGTCCTGTCTTCAGACTCATCAACTTCTCCACTACGAAAGAAAAGACTCGATTCATCTGGCTCGCCACACGGAATGTTGTTTTCCTGGCTCCGAGTCTCACGAACACTAAATTCAATTACATAATGGACCATGTGATGTGAATACTGCTAGCATTCTATTTGGGTCAGTGGGACTAAGCACAAATAGAGTAATCAAAACCACTGTGGATGTGGAATGCTTGTTTGGGCTTGCTGGGGAGGCAGCGGAGAGGGCCGAGGATGTTATTAGAGTGAATCACTCTGATTCTATTCTGATCCTATGAGTGAGTTCTTGTGGGGTGCAAGGAGGAATGCTGCATACAATTTTCCTCATGTACAAGGTGCTCAAGAAAGGAAAGAGCAGATTATTACCAGAGGGGTCCTACAGCAAACTTCCTGATGGACACCCACGTCTGAGTCAGGCCCACATCCCTGGTGGAATCATAGTGCATGAAGAAAGTGAGGATGAGGTTAAAAAGTAATTATGTTGACCATTGGTCATCCCCCCCAACCCCCACCAGGATGATGGCATTTGTCAAAAGCAAACAAACAAACAGACAAAAAAGACCCAGCAACAGAGTGGCAAGGCAGGGTAGGAGAGCACAGGGATTGTTTTGCTTGAAGTCAAACAAATCTTACAGCCAACTGTTACTACCTATAAGATTTGGTGGCAATGTACTTAATGTCCCCAAAATTAAAGGTGTTTTTTTTTCTTTTCCAGTCTGGAAATGGAGACAAAAGGTCAATTTCAGCTTGCCTCGGTGTGATCTTGTGATGCTCTATCCATATAAGAGGCTTGCTTGCATAGCTTTTAGGAAGCAGGCATACTTACGTAGTCATCGCTGTCCAAGCCTTCAAGTCTAGAAACCAGCCCAGTTAGGACAACCTGCTGTTTGCATTGTCACTAGGCACGGAGAGAAGCCTCTTGGCAGGGCATGTACCTGGGAAGTCTTAGGCAAGGCAAACAGAGGTTGTCACCCTACAAACCCAGCCCCAGTTACCGTTCCTGCTCTATTGTTCATATTCCTTGCAGCACCCAGCCAAAGCAAGCAAGCAAACAGAGTTGACATTGTTATCACCATTAAACAGAAATATCTCTGCAGAAAAGGAGTCTTCGGACAAAGCAAGAACCTTTATGATGAAAGTTCTTTTTAAGTAAAGACACTCACTGCAGGAAATAAGATAGGCAGTTTTTCTCTACTTATTTGATTTTTCTTATTCTTTCTTTTTTTTCTTTTTTTATAATTCTCCATCTATTTAGTCTTAACAGAGTGGTTGCTAAGACAACGCTCTCCAGATGGAAGCACAAGACACTGCTGAGATGGCTATTGCTCTCCACTACTCAGACATCCGCAGGGAAAAGGGTTTCCTAATTATCTTTCTCCTGCAGGTGGTCATAGGAGTGAAAACTATTACTGACTTTTCTGGACTGGAAGACGGGAGTGAGAAGAGGAAGTATTAAAAAGCCATTTGTATGATGCTGACCTTTGGGGGAAAAGGGGACAAAGTTTTGTTTTGATTCACACTATAGTATATAGTGTTAAAAGATTTGTTGCATTATGACATCATCACAAATTAATTGCAAGAAAAGATTTAGATTTTCTCTGCTCAGCACCAGAGTGAGAGGCTTCCTGGCTCCTCTCTCTCTCCAACTCCTGATGAAGCATGGAATCGCCTGTGCCTTCATCCCTGATGGCACCGAATATAGAACCCTTCCCTTCTTAATGGCTTGAGAGTGGAGTATAGGCAGCTGGAAAGGATGGAAAATGACTGATAGTCAGATGGTGTTTTACACACCCACTTCCCACATTACATCCGCTACCAGCGTCTTGAGAGGGCAGCAGATACAGTGCCCCATGCTTGCAATCTGAGCCCTTGAGGGGTAGAAGCAGGAAGATCAGGAGTTCGGGGCCAGCTTCAGCTGCATAAAGTTTGAAGCCATTCTGAGCCACATGTGAACTGTCTTAAAATGAAAAGGAAGAGGAAAAAGGAAGAAGTGAGGGGCAACAGGGAAAACTGGGAAGGAGTCTGTATAAATAGTCATCTTTTTCTGATGAGCGTGTGGCTTTTCATTTTCAAAATATTTTGCAAGCAAAAGATAGAGATTGTAATTGCGTCTCTATCGCTGATGCTGGACGAATTGTTTCACGTACAGCGTTTCATGCATTCCTCACAACCATCTAGGAGTAAGGTCCTCCAGATAGATGGGTCCCTGTCTTCTTGGTAAACATCAGAAGCTGGCTTTGATCTCAAAGTTGGCTGGCTCGAATGTCCACATTCTTATTCACAAATTACACTTTCCTGAAACTCAATAACATCTGTACTTGACACAAAGGCATGAAACATGCTGTCTATTTCTGTACCCGTTCTCTCTCCCAGGCAAAGGCCTGCTTCACTCTAAAACTATCTCCCACGTGGTGCATAAGTGCAGAGGTTTCTTTCTCTCTTCCGGCTTCCTTCTGCCCGGTCCCGTTTAGTTTCTTCTTTCCTCTTGCTTTTCCCTTCCTCTCTTACAGTTGCCACCAGTGGCTCGCTAGGAAGAGGGTCAATAACTCCTGTTACCCACCATGCATTTCTTTTCTTTTTTTTTTTTTGATTTGATTTTATTTTATTTATTTTTTTTTATTAATTTATTCTTGTTACATCTCAATGGTTATCCCTTCCCTTGTATCCTCCCGTTCTTCCCTCCCTCCCATTTTCCCCTTACTCCCCACCCCTATGACTGTTCCTGAGGGGGATTACCTCCCCCTCTATACATATTGGCACAGGAGACCACCATGCATTTCAACGCCACTCTCCTCTCACCTGCCCCACTCCAGTTACCCATCAGGCAGATTAATTGGAACTTTTCAGAGAGTTCTTTGTCTACCAAATCTGGTTCAAAACAAAATGAAACAACTCTCGTTCTAATAGGAATCTATTAGAAAGAACTTTTGAAAGAACTCCACCCTAACAATTACCACCTCACATCACAGTTGTTTGCTTGACTGTATGCAGTTGACTGATGGGGAAAAGCCAGGGCTTTTTCTTGTTACTGTTGCTTCCTTGGCCCTATGTGGTTTCCCCCAGAGAGAGAATCTACAACTCAGCAAGAAGTAAAAGCATTGCTTGAAAACCTTGTGTCTCAGAGAATCTGAGAATTAAAAGGTAAATAAATGATCTGTCTACACTACAAAATACTACATACAGCCTCAAATTATGTGTATGTATCAGTTTCTCTTGCCTCTTCACACACACATATGCACACACATATGCACATGCACATACACACACACACACACACACATGCACACGCATACACTCATGCATAACTGTAAGAACTGATTAAAAAGTTTCCTTACAATTTCTTAGGTGGAAACACGCTCAAAGAACAGTTATTTGTGCATAACATAAATTAAGTAAATTTCTGAAAGTTCAGTTTTGCATTTGAATCGACAGAAAGGATGCAGGGAATTTTAGGGGGAAGAACAAGAAAATGTTAATATGACTTTTTTTCTGGGACAGCACAAAGTGATTTTAGGGACGGCTAAAGAAGTGTGAGTGATTCTAGATGGCTGGAGGTCAGTGGCAGCATAAAAGAGGATTTTGAACATAATCTGTGCCTCTCTTCAACTGCTCCAAGTATGTTCTCACACATCGACCCTTACCTGTGTAGGAAATAAAAGCACATGTTATTAATTTCCCACTTTATGCATGGAAAAACTATACAAAAGGGTTGAGCAAATTGTGCTTCTGAACAGTTATGCCTATAGATTGCTAATCATGTGTGCTCTCACCACAACTTTACTCTGAATCTATGAAAGTCATGGTCACATCCATCATGGCCTTGGGAATTTTGTGCAGCCTTCTGTGTATTCAGACATTTAAAATATTGCCTGTGTGTCACACAAATGGTGGAGGAACTGCAAGAAACTTGAAAACTAACTGTATAAAGTAGGCACGGTGGAATATACCTGGAAGCTGAGGCGGGAGGAACACAAGCCAGCCTATAGCTACATCACAAGACCCAGTCTCAAAAGAAAAGAAAAGAAAAGAAAAGAAAAGAAAAGAAAAGAGTCCTTAGCACAGACTCCTTTAGACATCAACATTGGTGACACCCTCACTCCTATTACAGAGAAGAGGCTTTAGTTTGCAGGAACTAGGTAGTTGTTAATGCTTTCAGCTGGGGAGGGGTTTTGTTGAGTCTTTGTTGTTTTTGTGTTTTGTCTTCCTAGAAGCCTCTCTTTTCCCTCTAAATTCCTCAAAGAGCAATGGTTATCCGATAGTTACTAAGCCAGCAATGGAAAGACAGCTGGGCAGTTAAGAGCACTCATTGTTCCCAAGAGGACTTGAGTGAGGTGTCCAGCACCATGACCCCCTTCTGATATCTGAGGACAGAGTACACTTACATGCACATACTCACACACAGACACAAGTACATACACATGAATACAAATAAAAATAAATAGTAAAAGACAATTGTATAGGAGTGGTACAGCAAGCACTGGTCTATATTGCCTAATTTTACTTTTATAGGAGCCTAGGAAGTTACACCCTTGATACAGTCCATGTCACAGGTAGGGAACCTGAGGTTAGAACATGTCAAATAACATTCTGTCTATATTGCAGCTAGGAAGCAGAAGGTGAACTAAAATCTGACCCATTTTATTCTAAACTCTGTTCTTTTAAATCTCTAGGCCTGCGGCAGGTTAGATGTTCAGCAAGTAAAAGCATGTGTTCTGAACGCCTCATGAGTTCACGTTTATCCACAGAGCCCACATAAAGGTGGAGAAGATAATTACTTCCACAAAATTGACCTCTGACTTCTATACACATATCTGCACACACACCTTGCACACACACACTATAGTAACAGTTTAAAGAATCCTAAAACCTCTAGGCTTTGGGGGATAATATATATATATATATATATATATATATATATATATATATATATATATGGGAAAGCAATCGAGTGAACTAAAAAAAAATCATGAAGCAAAGACTAGATTTCATATCTGTCAATCATTTGCATACTCCCCTCTGTGGGATCTGGGCCCACACAGCAGTAGGCACAGACAAGGTTCCTAGGAAAGGACCAGGCAGCTTAGCTAACAATAATTATCAAAAATATAACACTCAGTATTTTTAAGGAATAAAAATAAATGTTATTACAGTGTTATTTTAGAGGGCAGTTTTGCCGGGTACTCTACACATTACTCTGTCTTCCCAGCTCTCAGGAGCGCGCGCCGTACTGTCAACAGTTACCGGGGATGCGTGGCAAAGAGATTCGACCAATTCATTAAATGCAGATCTTTGGCTGTGCATATGGGGAAGTGCTTACAGGGCAGTTTGGGAAACAAGACTGCAACACATTCAGGTTGATGTCTTTCCCAGCCCCCGCTGGTCCCATCTGATAGGCTCTTAGAGGACCTTCTGGAAAAGCTGGATGCTAGACATGTGCTACTCTTCGGTGCCTGGGTTGACCTACTCTTTCCTTAAAGCACCATGTCTAATTCCTTTTTATCAATACTAGCTCTTTGTGTGGGTAACTCTAGAACCTAGCACATTATCAACAAAGCAATAACATGCACTGTACTTTAAGGTCTGCTAGCAAAATTCTGAATGGGTGATGAATTGTGCTCCAGCTCAAGCCAAAAACTGCCAGCACGGGATTATCAATAGAGGCAATATTAAATGGAGTTTAAGTTATTGCTTTAATAAGGCAGAATCTGGACTCCTCCCTAGTTCTTGACCAGAAGCCTTTGTCAAAGAGTCAACTTTCCTCCGTGTTTTACCTCCAAACTTTACCTCATATAACACGGGAGACTGCTATTATTTCAGTTATACAAGTTACCCTGAGTTCTTCAGCAGCCCTTTCTCAGCCTCTTTATAGATGAACTAGTTGGATGTTAGTCAAATTTTAATAAAAACAAAATGAGAACAGCATTGCTTTCTGTGTAGGTCATTGGAGTAAAGAGAACTCGAGGATAGCTAGAAATAGTTAGGGCAAGACTAGAGACTGGTCTGTGGGTACTTGAGCCCTGTGAGCACTATTTGGCTTGCCTTCTGACACAACCTAGCCTAAATGAGCTCCAGAAAAACCCAGGGAACATCATGTGGTACCTCAGTCAATGGGTAATGAGGAAGAGTGCTGCCTACTGGCCACACTGGCCCAACCTGGCATCGTCTAAGAGTCTGGGCTCGAACTGAATGTGGCTTGCTTGGTGTTGGAAGGAAGAAAACTTTCTTCTGTCTGCGTAGACAGCTGCGTGATGGATATCTAAGGGACTGCTCCCTCTGGTGCCCTCTCAGGCTTGTATGCTACTCTGCTACCAGTTTTACAGAGTATGAGCAATGAACACCGTAACAAATACCACACAAGCTGCGCCGGGGCTATCCTGGTGCATGCTATCCCTTCCTGGTGTGGAATCTGGTTCCCGCCATGCATAGTCATGAAGCACGAAAAGGAGGTACACCAGAAAGTGAAGGAGGCAAGGGAGGTAAAGAGTCTTCATGGGAGAACTTTAATATGATCCAGTTATTGACTTCTGAACTTGGGTCGAGTTCTATGCTAACAGCTTTATATGAATTTTTTTTTCAACTGAAACTTCACACAAGCCTATGAGGCAGGAATTATTAGTCCCATTTGACAGCCTTGTCTGTCACATGTTGAAGCCAGCAAGTTTTTTATAAAACGGCATGACCAGAGGTCTGGCTGATGAGATTGCTCCTCTGTTAACCTAACCAAATTCTGTTCACTGGAGTTCTGAACTGACAACTCAGGACTTCCAGGAGCAAGATTTCTGTGCTGGCCAGCTGGCCCCAGAGGCGGCCAGCATTCTCTGGGCTGCACCCCCATTATGGAAGCTGGAGCGAAGCCCTCTGCACAGCTGGCTCACTGGCAAGCCTCTGTTCCCCCTGGACCTACGTCTGTCTGCTGGTTTATGGCACTTGGGCCTTCTGTGAAATCTGGCAGGCCATTAAGTGAGGACCGTGCTGCGCACATCTACGCAGCCTGTTACTTGCAAGTCTTTACAGAGGACAAGTTGCATTGCCAAGCCATCCTAGGGGCAGAGGCAGGTGGATCGTTGTGAGTTCTAGGCCAGCCTGGTCTACAAAGCGAGTCCAGGACAGCCAAGGCTACACAGAGAAACCCTGTCTCGAAACACTCCCCCAAAAGCAATTAGAAGGGCATACTTAGCAATCGTTTGAGAGTGTAGCTATGAATGACTGAATAAAGCACTGCTGGCCTTTACTAAGGCAGCTGGTGGCAGAGGCATGTGTTTCTAGACATCTGTAAGCTTCAGTACAAGTTTTAAAAAGACAGTGTTTATCATATCAAAATCTAGCATTCTATCTGTGTATCTTATGAGGCATAGTCTCATTTTCTCTTCATGCAGATTAAATAGGTTTCATCAGAAGTTGGGAAGTCAGCCCCAAAGCTACCTCATGCCTATAGCCTGGGACACCCAGCCTCATTATTTCCTTTTCATGAAAATAAATATGAGTTTTATCTAATACTCACCTGGGTCAGAAGGATATCTTAATAAAAACTTGGTCCTTACTGTCAACCCCTCAGAGTCAGGAGGCTGACATTGCACTAAACTGCCTGGGTTAAAACCTCACCTCGAGAACATCATGCCTTCCTAGCCCAAGCAAATTTTATCTACAGAGTAGAAGCAATAAAGCAGTTCCTACCTCAGTGTTGCTGGTGAGATGAAATGGGTACATGGATTATTAAAATTTCTGGTACTTTGTGGGCTCAGTCTGAGGGTTGGCTAGTATCAAAGGAGTGAAAATCAATGTCATAACTCTAAGAGGAATAAGCCTCACCATAGACTTGGAATGTTTTTCCATTCTGCAGGATTGCAATAAAGGATTTTTATGTCCCCCACCCCACCCCACCCCCGATACACACACTTATCCACAAGGAATTTATTCCAAGATCCTTAGTAGATGCCTTAAAACTGCCCACAATGCCAAGCCCTATGTCTGTGCTATGTTCACATAGACATGCCAACATGTCAGTTTGTAAAATTATGCAGTCACATATTAACCATAAGTAATATTGAATGGATTATAAACATGTGTTCTCTGTCTCATTAAAATCTCTTATTTTACTGTACTTACCCACGTTTTATTCTCACTTTCTTAACAGTGTATTTTAACGCTTCTATTTGCTATTGCCAAATTGTCAACACTACAGCTTTTGCTCTCTGGGACAATTATTGGGTAGAAAAAGAGTATTTAAATATAAGGATGCAATGTATCTCAAGGGCATTCCCTTGGGTACATTAAAGGATGACAGAGAAGTCAAATAGGAAATGATCATGTATAAAAGTGACCAAAAACATCTAATGTCCTTGCTATATGTAACAACCTACTCTTGTAAATAACCCATTCCTGAGAGATGAGCAGTCATCCCTTGGGCACATGGTCCCTATGACCCAAAATACCACTTAAGGCTACTATGGGCTCTCAGAAGTGTTACATTGGAGACATGAGTTTTGATGGGGGCAGGTCATGGGTAGCACAATAGCTACCAAGTTACCACCTGGCAGATGATGTCCAGTGTGGGCATGTTAGACAAAATATGACTCCCATTCCAGCAGGGCAGAGGAAGAAGCACCATGTCACCTTGCTACCCAGAAGAATGTGCAACTTAAGACTCAACTGCTTGCTTCTAGAATGTTTCCACTTAAGGTTTAGTCATAGAAAACTGAACAATGGAAAAGGAAACAGGATAAGGAGAAGAGAATAGATAATGTAATTTTAGAAAAAAGTACATCCAAGTGAATAGATGGCCACTTTTATGTGACTATTACACTAGATATCCTCTCAAAATCAGGATGGATATTGACTATCTAGAGCAAATGTGAATTCCTGTATTCCACGGTCGATTTAAAGTAAATGTGTTGATCTATTCAAGCCACTATTTTGTTAACTTGTTATTTGCATTTCTTAGTTTCCTGTGTCTCTTTTCATTTTCCAGATATTATTGTTTTTAGGTTTTAAGAGTTTGCATCTCCTCTGATCCACTTTCTTGGTAAGTAAAGTTTTTCATGGGACGTATCCCTTGGACTAGTGTTTTGATATAAGTGAGTATATACCGTTTGTCTCTTTTTGCTTCTGGGTGAACTCACTCATTATGATAATTTCTAGGTCAATCCATTTGTCCACAAATTTCGGAAATTCCTTATTTTTAATAGCTGAGTAGTACTCCATAGTATAAATGTACCATAGTTTCTTAGTCCATTCTTCTACTGAGGGACACTTAGGCTGTTACAATGTTCTGGCTATTATGTATAAAGCAGCTATGAACATGGTTGAGCATATGTCCCTGTTGTGTGTTAGGGCATTTTCTGGGTGTATTCCAAGGAGTGGGATAGCTGGGTCTTGAGGAAGCCCTATTCCCATTTTTCTGAGAAAATGCCAGATAGCTTTCCAAAGTGGTTGTACTAGTTTGCATTCCCACCAGCAATGAAGGAGTGTTCCTCTCTCTACACATCCTCGCCAACATGTGGTGTCATTTGAGCTTTTGATCTTAGCCATTCTGATGGGCATAAGGTGGAAATGATTTGCATTTCCCTGATGATTAAGGAGGATGAGCATTTCTTTAAGTGTTTCTCGGCCATTTGATATTCCTCTGTTGAGAATTCTCTGTTTAGTTCCAAGCCCCATTTCGCAATTGGGTTGTTTGGTTTTGTGGTTGAGACTTTAGGCGAGAGTAGAATGGAAGAATGGGGAAATAGTAGGACCCACAGGGTCCTGGAAACCTACAAGTTATGACAGGCAGATCTGGGTCTTGGGGTCCTCATCAAACTAAGGCACCAGCCAAGGAGAAATAGGCAGTAAACTTCGAACCCCTACCAAGACCTAGCCGACGAACATGATATTCTTCACCGTTGAGTGGAGAGTGAGATCTGACTCTCAAACAAACTCTGGTGCCCCTTTTCTGACCACATCCCCTGGATGGGGAGGCCTCGCGGCACTCAGAGGAAGGATAGCAAGTTACCAAGAAGAGACTCAATATTCTTAGAGCATATATAGGGGGAGGAGGTCTCCCTCAGTCACAGACATAGGGGAGGGGAGAAGGGAGGAAGTGGGAGGGAGGGAAGAATGGGAGGAAACAGGGGAAGGGCTAACAATCAAGATGTAATATGAACAAATTAATAAAAAAAAAGGAAAAAAAAGAGTTTGCATCAAAACTCAACTTTTGAAATTCTGATTTTCTCCTCAAAGATCACCACAGATTTTTATCCTCAATGTTCTCTCTATTACACATAGTTTTATACTTAATAATCTTTTCTCCCACTCTAAACTCAAAATTCCCATTTCTGGTCTCAAAACTTACTCTCCTTTCTCTTTCACAATTTATATTACCTGGATCCTTCTCACTATATTTCAATTGTTCTCTATTTCATGAGTCCTTGAAAAAAAAAAGAAAAACCTTTACCTTCACTTCTATTGGAAGTTTAACCATTTTATGAGATTTTAGGGAATATTCACATTTTCAGAAATAGTCAGCCAATAATACAGATCCTCTGATACCCTAAATACAGTCCTGGGAATATTCCCCTTTGGGCTATACAAATCTCAACCTTTAATGAGGAGTTTCCTTATTCATTTCAAATAGACAGACCAGTGCTGTAAATTCCTCAGAATGAAATGTGACTGACAGATAAATAGTACCCAGGAGAATGAATTTTTAAAAAGCACCCAATGGCTTCCACATACTCCAACCAACTCATGTAGTGCTTTCTGAAGACTTCTAAGCCATCAGTGGGTCAGCACAGTTAGCAGAGTAGGCTGCCAAAGAGCCAGATGTTGCTGTTGGAAACACATCAGCAACACCTCGTGCGCAGCCACACAGTACAGAGGAGACACTAGACAGCAAATAAACTTTGATCATTTTATTGCAGTCACTTGAACAATGATCATGGGAAGGAATTGTATTGAGCATTTGTTTTCTCTTTGGAGAGTTTGCATGAGGCAACGGAGATTAGACACCAACAGATGTCAAATTCTTAGTAAGATGAGAGAAAGAGACTGAGGCAGAATGATCAACTGGCACTTCACATGGAATATGTCTTCTGTTCCTTTCTCAAACGAAATATACCTTGTGCCATATTTGAGTTCAGCAGCCACTCGGGGCCAGTGTAGCTCAGTGTCCACCAGGAACATTTACCTTGGCATTGGTCCACACTCTTTGAATTAAATACCATTCTTTCTGAACTGTCAAAGAACTTAGATCATGTCTCCCCCACCCTCCTCTTTCGGTAAGAACATTATATTGGCAATGAAGTCAGCTGCACTTTGAAAGCTCCCTTCTTCTTGTAGCCATCCAGGCATCCAAATGACAAATATAGCAACGAAAGAAGCATTTTGTGTTTAGTAAGAGTTCACTTTAGCCATAGTTAAGGTTTCTCCATCTGCTAAAACCATTTGTTGCTTGGACATATGGAATAGAACCTGTAAAATATTTTCTGAGCAAAGATGATGCAGCTGACTCCCAACACAATGGGATCATTTCTAAGAGTGATTAGGTTCTGCGACAGTACCAAGAGCAGCAGCTTCCATCAGGAATACAAGGGACTCTCTCTGCTCTCCTTAAATGCCAACAGAGTCGCTTATCACTTGCTGATAAATCTCTAAAGACATCTGAAAATGCTACTGAAAAGGGGCGTTCCCATCTTCGTAGTGACTTCAACCACCGCCCCCACCCCACACACCATTGCTTGTATCATCCTCACGGTGGTGTCCAGCACCCGCAGTACCACTCTGAAGCTACTCTCTAAACCGCTACTAACTCACTCGACTAAACACAACTGCTAGCATCTTCTCTTCACCATCCTATTCTAAGATCACCACCATCACTCTCACCCCATCACTCCTGCTGCAGTCACCATCCTTCCTGACACATCACCTCCAAGATTGCCAAGACTTTCTCCTTTTTTACCCTCATGGTTTTTTGCACGAAACATTGTTCCAATGCCTAGATTCATTTGTTTTGCATTTGTGTCGATTCATCCCAGCCAGAAATAACCGGTCACTGTCTGTGCTACTCATGGTTTTGGTTTGCATTGCCGTATTCCAAGATCTTAAGACATTTTTCCTTTAGGCATCTTTATAGCTTATCAGCTTTGATGCCTGTGATAGGCACACTACAGGAAGGGAATGAAGATTGAATCAACAAAACAGAGAAAAACAAAACAAAACAAAAAACAAAACCCTGTGGTTCTTTTCTATTCTCTACCCTATCATAATTTCTAAAAGCAGTCAAATGGTGAGATTTTGATCAGGGGGAAGGGGGCCCCTAGGGATATGATCATTCAAATTCTAGGACATTAGTCATCAAATCATCAAGATTTGATTTATTTGCACATAATTTTGGGCCTTTGTTTCTATGATTAAATGCTGTGTATCTGTAGCAAAAAATAATATTCTGAAAGATAACATCATCTTCTAACCAAGCAATTATAGTGAAGCAATAACTATGCCAATTAATAACAACAATTTGCTCAGGATATTTATCATTTGCCCTGGCAGAGGTTCCCTAGGGAAAAGAACGGGATAGTATATTTCAATAGCTCGCTATCACCCTGTGCTGTTATCAGACGTGACTAAGGCAGATTCATAGATTCATGAGGATGGTTATATTATTGGCTGCATAGAGAACTTCTGGATTTATTAATTAATTGCTTTCTTGCTGATCTTTTCATTTTTCTAAAGCCTCCTTGTTGCATACAATTTGCACAAAAGAAGAGCAAGATTTCTTCTGAAGTCCTGTAACACTCTGCTTGAGTTTTCTGTCATTTATAGACAGAGCCTGATTTGTAACCCATCTCTTGGAATGTGAATCATGATCCCAGCCCATCAAAGAAACATTCCTGAATATTCTTTATCTCATCAGCTGTGGCTTCGCTGAGGCCCTCCCCAAGTTTCTGCAATCCAAAGGAATTATGACAGCGCGCTAGAAGGAGACTCTTGGAATCTCTCCTATGAGATAACGGCAAAAAAAAAATTTTTAAAGTACCTTTGTCTCCTTGCAACATTGTCACCAGAGAGAGTCACATTTTCCTCACAGCAGCAGCATCTTCACAGACATGAGTCACTGTGGAGAGCTGGAGTGGAAGGCAGAGGGGAAGGTTTATTTGTTGCAATCCAAAGAGCTTAATCAACAAAGACATACAGTTTGATGGTCGCCTGGTTTCAGGATTTGGAAAGAGGTTATTTGTTCCACTCCTAACTCTTCCCTGATTCGCGTCTCCAACCAGTGTTCATCTCATCATTATCTGTTTGGATTAATTTATTAGCCTATGCAATCAGAAAAGAAGTCATACAATGTAGTGCTTGGCTAACATGGTCGAGGGAACATCAGGAGCTAATGAATGGAGTCCTGGCTTCAGAGCCAAGTCTGTCCAGGCTTGACTCAATCACTGTGCTTGATTAAATGGGCTCAGCAGTGTACTCCTTGGATCCCTGAAAAGGTAATTAAACTGCTCTGACTTGAAATTCCTTATCTCTAAAATGAAGGGATTTCTTATGTGCTATAAAGCTGCAATCTCCCCCATGGACCATCCCTCCCCGGGAGGAGGGAGGGAGGAAGCCTCCGCATAAAGCTTCCTTTTCCACACCACAGCATACTAAAGGCATAATTAGCTCTTTGCTCTCCTAGACCTTTCATTTATTCAACAAGTATTTATTGAGTTTCTACAAAGTGCGTGGTATTGTGCTAAGTACTGGGTATAGAATGGTGATTGAGCAGACATCATTACTTGCTGTGGAACCTATAATCTGGTGTGGTAGCCATATATTAATAAAAAGGCCACACAAATAAGTGGATAATTACAATTTAGATAAGTACAAGGAAGAGGAGCAGGGTGCCAGCTAGGATTCGGACACTCTTTCCCTTGCATAATTCAGTTGAATGTGAGAGTGGGGCTCACCAAGATGGGAAGGACTGGGGAGAACATGGAGAACAGACAAAAGACTGCCATTGTGCAAAGAGGGTCATGGGCAGATAAACTCCAGCGAGTTCTATGCCGCTTAAACAGATGCGTGTAACAGCAACAGTTTCCAAGGAAGTTCTTATTTGTGTCCATGCACAGAAGGGGTCATGTGGTGTCTACTTACCTGACCCCTGATGAGGGAGGCCAAGTATCACATGGCCATAAAGAATGCCTCTTTTTCTAATACCCCGTTAGGTAGACGTAACCCCCAGGAACTTGGAACCAGTGGAAATCTAAGTACTCCAACCACTCTAGTTTTCACTGAGACTTTTATTTTATTTTATTTTGGGTTGAGTATAACATAAAATATTACATTGACTTTGTAGAATTATCTTTATGCCCAGTTACATACCTGGCTCTATACTGTCTGAACATGATCCAGCACAGTCTTGTGCAATGACATGGTACTGTACGTTGTCACTAAGCCATGGTAGATGTGATAGTCATGGAACTTAAGTTAAGAAAGCGGAGTCTGTTCAGACTGCAAGCTCTTTGCCTATCGATGGGCTGATTTCATTGGCTGTGACATTACTGTTTACCCGGACTCATGCGTATCACTGGACACTGCTTTCCCCAAGTTTTCAATGGTGTTATTTGGTACATACTTGCAGATGATATACTGCTTGTTTGGGCTGTTATATTGTTTTCTCGTTTTCTACTGTGACTCTAGTATGACTTGTCCATTACCCAGTACATGGGAAGTTATAGAAGAGAACACTAAGTGGCTTTTCTGCCCTCGCTTCTATACATCCTGAGTTGTATCAAGAGTAAACCTCTGTCTATGACCTTGACTTTGTGAAATGCCTAGAATTCCAATCCAGTATACTCTCCTCATTTAACACCTGGTTTGCCTTCTGTCCAGACCCAACTCACTCCAATCACATCTCAGTCCGACTGAGGACTCTTTTTTGGCATGGTTCCCAGCCAAGTGCCTAATCCTTGCAGATGGCCCATCATGCTTGGGGGTGCCCCTACTCTTTCTTCTGCACCATGCACCAGCTTCTCATCCTTTGTACCAGTCTCTTTGCTCCTTACCCAAGGCCAGGACTCTGCGCCCATGTAAATCCAATCCTCCTTATACATTTTAGAAGTTACAAGTATATTTCTATTCTCTTGTTCCATAACTTTTCTGTCTTAAGATAAATTGCTGATTGTCAAAACAGTTGAAAATGATACAAAAGACAAAAATAATAAAAAATCATACCACACAGAAAAAATAATTAAACATATTAATGAATGTCTGAATGCTCTTCAGTGCCCCTGCTACAGATGTATATGACACCAATTTTTATCATACAGGAATACAAGACGGTGGGCAAAAAACGTATTTCACTGTCCATATGACAATAAGTCATAATTTAAAACAATTTGATAAATGGATGCATAGACTTCTGTGTCTGCGTATGCATATGTGTCCATACACTTGTGTGATTGCTGTTGGCGTCTTGATTGTCTGAAATTCAGTGTAGCTATCTAGAACATTAGAGATGGCAGAACTGCTAGTGTTAAGTCATCTTGAGTTTCCTTTTATTTGTAAACTCTGCCACATTCCACAGCAGAACACTTGAAGAATAATGGTCCCAAAACAATATCCATTTCTTAACCCTCAGGCCTGTCAGCACATTGCCTTTTATGGCAAAAGCGATAGTGTGGATATGGGGTAGGACAATAAACTCGTGTTATTTTAAGCCTAGTAATCTGTTTGTAACAGAAGTAGGAGACCAAAACAGTGGTCTCATCCCCATGCCTGCTCTTTGTCTGAAAGAATAAAATTTACCAATGAGTGACCCTTTCACAAGGGGTCTCATATCAGATGTCTGATATCCTGCATATAAGATATTTACATTATGATTCATAACAGTTATGAAGTAGCTAAAAATATTTCTATGAGTGGGGGGGAGGGATCACCACAACATGAGGAACTGTATCAAATGGTTGCAGAAGCAGGAAGGCTGAGAACCATTGTTTTTAAAAAAAAGAGTGAAAGGAATTGTCAGTACTAGGAGAGCACTGGAGAATCAGCTCCAGCCCTCAAGCTCATGACCTCTCCAAACGGAAGACATTGAGGCAAAACCGCCATTCACCCCGCAAATTGCTATTCCCCCACATAAACAAGGACCACAATGAACCCTTGTATTGTATCTGTTTCCGAATCCTTTGATTACAGCGACAGATGTAGATGCTGGCTCCCTTAAGAAAACAGAGATTTTATTGCAAGGGTTTTAAAAAAAGTGTTTGAAATCCACAGGAGGCTGAAGACTGAGATGTGAAAGCCTCAGCCATGGAAGTTTCTCTGGAGACCCAAGGAAAGTAAAATGACAAGCGGAATCATACAAGGATTGTCTACAGGAAAACAAAACAAAGCAACAACAACAACAACAAAAAGGAAAGACTTCAACTACCGAAGAGGAATCATTCTTGGAAAATTAATGAGGTAAAATTGGCTAATAATTTCTAAAGTAAAGCTACCAGAAAGAAGCAACTTTTTTTTTTTTTTTTTTTTTTTTTTTTTTTTTTTTTTTTTTTTTTTTTGCCTTTCTCTCTGACCATGCCTACCTCAAGCACTTTTCAGATCTCGGCTCCTCTCTACTTACTGCAAGCCCATGGTCTGGTTCTGTTAATTGTAGCATTTCAGAACGTAACTGATACACTGACTAGTGGAGCTCTTTGACCACAGTCATAAGGCTATTAAAACTCAGGCCACATTCCCAGCACAGCTAGCCTGGTTCCAGTGAACAACACTTACAGACGATGCCATGAGGCTCTCTGAGAATTTCCCTTGAAAACTTCGGATGCTGCTAATGAATGTGAAATGACTGTGGCAGTGAAAACAAAGCTAAGGGCCCAAGCTACAACTAGCATTTATTGGACATTGATTTACTGTGTGCCATTGAATTAGTCATGAAATAAACCTGTCAATGTAGCACTCATGTGTTTGTGCAAATACCGGGATTATAATTTAAAGCAACATATTGACATCTAAGCTCTATAAAAAGTAGAAGCAACATATCTTTCCTGCTCAGTGCGTGCTCTCAAAGTTGGCAGGCTTTGATAAATATTTGTTTAATAAATGAATGTGAGGAATATAATCTTAAAATATGCTTCTATATATATATATATATATATATATATATATATATATATTTTAAATCAGACTCAAATATGTCATCGCAGGATATATATGTAAGGGCGATACTTAGAAAAGAGGTGAGGATAGGACAAACCACAGGAGGTTCCTGGGATAGGAGACATTACCTTTTACAGGTTTGCTATAAAGCCTCCTATGTGAGTAGCTGGGGCAGGGGTGTGGTCTTCATTATCAATTTACAAATGTTCATGATTTTTTTTTGAATACTATTGTGTCTTTTAAAGAGGCTCCCACACTGACCATTTTAGTGGGGAGTAATGAGGATAAAAGAGAAGACTTAGTTAACTAGATTAGGGAAGGGGAAGAATGTTAAAACTTCTCATAAAACTGAAGATAGAACAGAATGGAAAGATTTTTGATACTTTTGGGGCCTGAAAATTCCAATACTCAGAAGTTTATAATTTTAGAAATTATGTTTCTTAGTTGCTGTTCTATTGCCGTGAAGACACACTGTAACCAACGCAACTTATAGAGAAAGACATTTATGTAAGGGCTTGCGAGAGAGAGAGAGAGAGAGAGAGAGAGAGAGAGAGAGAGAGAGAGATATGAAACTACAGTGCCAACATTTTGAGAGCCCATGTTTCAGGTATTGATTGGAAAGGAAAATATCAGTCATGCTCTCAACAGAATCAAAACCAGGAACAGAACAGCTGCTCTCTGGAGACTATGACAGCTGAGAGAGAACAAACAGAATCTGCCAAGATCACCTGTGTGCCTGGTGCAAGGGAATTCTTTACTACAGAATTCAACACAAGAGGAGGCATGGACGATATAAATATAAAACTAATTTTAAACAGTTTTTCTTTTCTTGGATTTAATGAGTGTAGGGAATTCTATTAAGCATTCTCTTGGGGCAAGGACTGGTCTTACTCATTGCTGTATTTTAATTTTCACTCTGGAACCTAGAAGTAACAGATGCCTATTAAAGGCTTCTTGGATAGACAAATAAAGAGCTGGTAGTGGTTTATCAGTCTGAGTTCCTAGTGTCTCTGAGAGTGTAAAATAGAGAGTGAATGGAAGAAGTGAGTCTAGGGGAAGGAAGAACGAGAGGGTTTTCTTTTTATAATCTGCTAAGACATTTAAAAATAGTAACAAAAAACTAGACAAGATCTCCTCTCATTGTGAGATCTACTTTCCTAGTAAAATTCACCTCTTGTATCCCCAGCCTCTAACCTATTCTAAATTCAAATCACAAGATTGCTGTCAGCAGATGCAATCCACTAGTTCAGGTTTTGTAGCTAGTTTAGTGACTCCAGGTAGAGATTAGAAAGTCCTTACTCCTCTAGAATGTGCATTCCCTACACTATCTGGACTAAGAGATTTACTGTCTGATCCTTTGAGGAAAAAATGTTTGGAACCCTACTTTCCATTACTCAGCTTGGTCTTCTTAGAAATAATAGCAGCCAAAAATGATACATCAACAGGTAGGCAAGGAGCAAGTGGACCTGTTAGGCACCATGTGATGATACGTGGAATTCTGATATGGAAAAGCAGCTTATTTCTTAACTAAGTATTCAAAGAAGGCTGCAAGGAGCAGAGGCACATGGGGGAAGCTGGAAGGACGAGGAAGAATGTGTAGAGGGCCAGAGGACAGAGCATTGGGCAGGATGGAGGACCACAGGACAGAGGAGCATCGGGCAGGATGGAGGACCACAGGACAGAGGAGCATCGGGCAGGATGGAGGACCACAGGACAGAGGAGCATCGGGCAGGATGGAGGACCACAGGATAGAGCATCGGGCGGGATGGAGGACCACAGGACAGAGGAGCATCGGGCAGGATGGAGGAGCTGCAGTAGAGGTGAGAAGCTGGTGCATGTGGCTAGAACCGTGGGTGCATGTGGGGAGTGTTGAGCGATGGGACCAGAAAGATGAGCTGATTTCAGTCAGGGATGTGTCTACATCCTGCTCCTTGGGTACGGCTCAGGTCCTTCCCGTGACAAAGTTACCAATAAACCCCTGTTTCCTCTGAGTGAAAAACGTGGTCCGGATCAAGGAAACACTCCAAATTGATCATGTTAGGACAAGAACAGAAATCTGTAGGAAAAGATAAAGCAGGTTAGAGACTGGGGAGAAAGTAGCCACTGTAAGCATAAAAAGCTTCAGGTATTTTATGTCATTTGGTGCCTGTGGCATGGAATTTCTTTAGCCTTCTGGGTCTCTGAATCCCTGCTGCAGCGAGGCTAAAACTTAAATGGTAACGCTTGCCTCATGTATTGTTGAGAGGATTTGATGCAGTATGGTTTCTGTCAACTGCCTGGTGTGTAAGGCCTGGCACCTCAAGACGCAGGCAGCAGCAATTACTGCAAGTCTGCCTTACGGCTGAGCTTGCCAGCATCTCAGTGTTCCCTGTTGTATCTGTGTTGGCAGGGAAAGCTGAAACAGAGCTGACAAGCAGGACGGTGGAGGCAGGATGCTGATTCTGTTCTGGTTTCAGGCAGGATTGTTTGTTCAGTCCTAACAGCTAGCTTGAGGCCTCTTTGGGGACCCTGGGAAATCACCAGCCACGGGGTAACCAAAAGGCAGGCAGAAATCTGAGCAGCCAAGAGGGAGGCCGAGGCAGCCTTTGTGGGGAAAACATTTGTTCCCCTTAAAGAAGTAGGATGTTTGAAAAGAAAACATGAAACCTTGGAGACACAGACTCCAACACATGCATTTCAGTTACCACCCCGTCCAGATGGGCTCGAGGACCACGCCAGCTACATGATGTATTTCTTTGCCAGGAACAAACTCACTGCAGAGAATGCTGTGTTCCCGCACAAAATAATCTTTGTGGTGTATTAAGCGAGATTTGTTTCCAATTGCTATTTTCCCAGGAAGCAAGCAACCATTGTACTTCTTTCAGGTCGCGATTCACTCAGACCTCATAACATCCATAAGTGATCCGCGGCCGTGGGTGTTGTTTACAGTGACTAAAAGAATGTTCTGGACTTTTTCCAGACTTTTAAGAAGTGCTCCAGAAACTGAGTTAAAGTAAACCGGTCTAGACCTGAATTGAGGAAAACGGTCTGAGAAATAGAATCAGCTGCATCCAAATTTAACTTGAGGAGCCTCACTTCGTGGGAAGCCCAGGAAAGCATAGCTCCAAAAGGAGGGCTGGCAGCCATTTGGCCCCGGGGAGACGCCAATGGTTTAGTGTGGAAGGCTCCGGAGACTCCGTGGGTCTGCGTGTCGATTCCCCTGCTGTCGCCTGTGTGAAGGAGGACAGAGTCCACTCCAGGGCTCCCGATGTCTGTGCTATTCACCCGTCATCAGACTTTCTGTCGCTCTTTGCTCCCTTCACCAATGCCAGCAACATCTAACCTAAGTGACTAGCTTCTTACACTTCGTAGAATTCTTCACTGAAGCCTGCTCTGATTATTGAAAGTGTGGGGAGACCACACTTCCCATTTATCTTACTTTTTGCTTTCAAAATAAGATCTTTGGTGACCCAAACTCTCAACAATATTTTATTTGACAATTTTTCTATAATAACTTATCTTTAATGTTAAGACAAACAACTGAAGGATTCAAGAAACAGCTCATCTTCTTGTAAGTTGATAAGTGCATTAATATATTTTCATATTTTTAAAAATTAGAAAATAAATAACTTTTTAAGATTAAGATTTTTACTGTGTGTGTGTGTGTGTGTGTGTGTGCGTGTGTGTGATGTATATGTGTGCACTCAGAGGCCAGAAGAAGATGTCAGACTCCTGGGGGCTGGAGATGCAGGCATTGTCAGTCCCTGACATGGATGCTGAGCTCAGGTCCTCTGGAAGAGGCACAAGGGCTTCTACAGGTTAAGCATGTTCTCAGTCTTCTAATATTAAAGCTATTTCCCCCCTTTTCCCTGAACCGATTCTCACTATCTTGTGGACAGCTCTATCTAATTATGAATCTGAAAGAAAATTCACAACAAGTAGAACAGAAAACAACAACAAATAATTCGCTTGTATTGTCTCAAATTAAATCTTGCTAATAATTCAGAGGCTCCTTCTGGTTGCGTTTCTTTCAGGGAAGGGTTACGGGTATGGTGTATGAGTGACTCTCCAGCCAGCCAGCTTCCCCGTGAACCTTTCCTTTGTTTTATGGATCCTTCTTCTTCAGTTTGGTCTCCTTCTGATGGTGGCTCTCTCGTTTGAGAGACAGTCAAACATTGTGGAAACAAGCACAGGCTCAACGTCTGGGTTCAAATTTCTGGTTTGTGCCTCACTAAGCATTCCTAAATGTCTGAGTCATATTCTGTTGCTATGACAGAATTCTACCGCCTAGGTAAATTATACATAATGGAAGTTCATTTAGCATTCAGTTCAGAAGACCTAAGAATCTGGAGCCAGGATCCAGCAAGATCTTCAGTGCTGCATGGAAGAGTCAGGCTAACCATATCCTTTATCTTAAAGGTCTCATTACCATGACAATTGAGTTTCAGCTTGATTTCAGAAGAGATGTCCAAACCATCACACTGGATAAGTCTTAGCTTCCCTGTGGCATAGTTATTTCATTTGTAAAGAGAGCGTATTTGTTTTTAACAACCCCATTATCTATGAAATTCCTTGAAAATGTCAAGAGTCAGTATTCATTGAATGGTATGTGGTATTTATTGCTTTCTCTTTATTGTCTTCTGCTACCTCTTTTCCTCATGAAATTCTTCCTTCGTAAGTTTAATCTATGTCAATAACTATGACATCATGATGATCTAGAAATACAGTCCTCCTAGGAGCGGCTAAAGCTAAAGTGTCACTGTTGTGGCATTCTGTGATAATGTGGAAATGAGTCCATGTTAACCATGACCAGATGGACTGTCAGTCTTGCCTTGTCTCATTGACTAGAGACCATCATAGAACATCAACTTTACTTACTAAGGTCCTGGGGTAAGGCTAGTAAAAACATGCCAAGAGGATCTCCCTTTTACAGTTCTGAGCTCCCATATTCACACAGATTTATCCTTTGAGACTATTTCCAACAACCAAACTAAGTAAGCCAATATTTGTTTTAATGAGCTAGCCAGTGAGCAATCTTGTCTCAGGGAAGGTTAACAAATACCATCTAATGAGTGTGGGGAACGAATGAAGTCCTGAGTGAATGTGTATTGCTGAAACGAGCAAGGCCAAATGAAGAACATCAGAACCATGGGAGGGGCAAGGCCTTCTCCTGGTTAAGTGTGATTGTTAACAGTATATTATACAGAAAGTATCCACGGCTTACTCCTCTCCCAAAGACTGCAGCTTGAGACTCTCCTCCCCACCCCCACCCCACCCCCACCCAACCCCCACATGGGAAATAGCTCACCTCCTCACTCAGCTGTATATAATATGTGTTCTGAGTTTCTAACTGCCAGCACAGCTCCATTCCAACCCTACCCAACCCCTACTTTTCTGTCCCTGTGCCTGTGTTTCTCCATTTACCAACTGTGTTACCTCCCCAGGCCCCATCTTGGCTACTTTGGCTCCAGTCAGGTTGATCCCAAAGCCCTGCAGGTCATGGCAAATAAGCTCACAAATACAGCATACAGTGTTTGCAGCCTCCTTGCCAAATCCAATCTCAGTAGGCTCAGCTCTTACATCAGTTGTTGTGAGGGAGTCAGTCTCTTAATTCTCACATCCAGAGTCAAATTGATGGTACTAAAAGTATATGTTGACAGAAACGCACATGGGATTCTTATTATGAAACAGAGCTTTCAGTTTTGTACCATAACATGCTAGAATGCTTGGCTGCTCTTCCTGTCTCTGCATTACTCATTCGAATGAGCACCTCTGTGAACTGGTTCTTGGTAAAAGCAACGTAAACGCAATGTGTTTGTGTTGGACTATTTTTCATTGTTGCACAATATTCTCCACCATAATCTGATTTTTCACTACTTTTCATTCTTAATGCAATCTTGGCCACATTTTAGTGTGTGTGTGTGTGTGTGTGTGTGTGTGTGTGTGTGTGTGTGTGTGTTTGTGTGTGCACTCACACACCTGTGGTCATATATCAACATCAATTTTTTTTCCTCAAACACTCACTGTGGTACTCCCTTCCCCAGCGGGTCATTGGCCACTCACTGGCCCAGAGGGACAAAAGGAACAGAAACAATGAGTGGGTTTCGTAGGCATGTAAATAAAATGGACAAGACTTCCAGGCTCAGCTTCAGAGAGACAGCTCATTTTAGTTTTTCAGGCATGAGGTATATAAAGGTTCTTACAGTCCCAGGTGGGAAACGTTGATTGGTCCTAACACAGCACCTAATTATCATATAGGCAGGAAAGGCTGATTGGTCAGGACATAGTACCTAATTAACATATGGGTGGGCAAAGGAGCAAGACTCATGTGTTGAGTCATGCCGCCCTTGTGCAGGGTCATACCCTGAATGTGGTCAGGCATCTGTGGAGAGAAAAACTGTCGAGACAGGGTGAGGCAGAGAAGACGAAGAAGCCTTGCTAGGAAGGGAGTTCTCCATTTTGCTCCACGCTCAGAGAGCTATCCCAGCATGGTGGACTGTGGCATTAACAGCCGGGTCTTCCAACAACTCATTGTCTTCCTTTCTGAGGCAGGGTCTCTCACTGAATCTGAAGTTCATCAACTCAACTAGACTAGGCAGCCAGCAAGCCCCAGGTATATACCTGGCTGCGCCTCTCACACCAGGGTTCAGGCACATGTCATGCACCGTGGGTTCTGAGAATGTGAACTTATGTCTCATGCTTGCATAGCAAGTACTTTACTGACTTCTTTACTTTAGTACTTTACCAATCTCCCAACCCACATCTTGGCTACTTTTGACTTCTGTCTCTAAATAGTAACAGCATGTATTTCTTAATGTACTACATTTTCTTTATCTAGTCTTTGGTTGAGGGACATTCTGTAGACCAGGATGGCTTTGAACTCACAGAGATCCCCCTGCCTCTGACTCCCAAATGTTAGGACTAAAAGTGTGCACCACTATACCTGGCCCTACATACCAGAACTCTACACCCTTATAGATATTGTCTTGGAAACTAGTTTCTTGTTATAATTTTGTAATATTTCCTTTGTTCTTGTGAGGTACTCTATTTTAAACTACACCAGTTTGCCAGGTGTGGTGGCACATGCCTTTAATCCCAGCACTTGTGAGGCAGAGGCAGATGTAGCTCTGTGAGTTCAAGGCCAGCCTAGTCTACAGAGTGAATTCCAGGATATCCAGGGCTACCCAGAGAAACCCTGTGTCTAAAAACACAACAAAACCAACAAATAAAATAAAACAATTCTGGTTAACCCCACCTCCTAATCATATATCAAATAATCTCAACTGGGGTTGCCCCATCTGTCAGTTTATTCTCTTTTAGGATTTATGGCTATGGAGGGAACGTTCCAGAAGTACCAGTCAGCCTCTAGGAAAATATCTACTCAATGTTGCCTGGCTGGGATCCTCTCTAGGTGTCATAACAGCCCCATACATCCTCAGAGCTGGGTACTGCTTCACCACTTCTCAGCAGCATGCCCAGGTCTCTGATACACAACATCTGGGACTTGCCAAGCAGGGCAGCCTGCCTTCTAAGTAGGAGGCAGGGAAGGATCAACTCAGAGAGATTTGGGGAATTTCACCCCCCTCACACACACACACATACACATCCTTCTTTAATTTTTCCTTAAAAGGCTCACACCCAGTTTCATTTCCACACACAACGAAGTCCTTTGTACTTCCCTGAGACGAAGCTATAGAAGCACATTTTTGTTTTAAAAAGAAAGTGGGTGTGGATGATGGTCACTTGAGTGGAATGTGAATAAAGACTCCCCCCCCTACCCTGCCCCACCTCCAGCATTACTAAAACGCCAAAGAAAAATAGAATTATGTTAAACTTCTATTTTAGCAACAATACTTTTCTTTTAATTTTTTTGTTATTTTATAGTATTTTCTAAACTGTAAAGAATTCTAGAAAACTTTTAATTTTACTCACACTTGGTTAAAAGAGTCATGAAGTCTCTGAAATGAGCAATACCATGGGAGGGTTAAGATAAGTTATTCTCTATTCTCTTTTCCTGCTAAGCTTTTCAAAATGAAGGTTTCGAATGTGTTTTAATGTCACTGTATGTAGAACGCATTCTCATTTTCTACATACGAACTTAAAAAGTCAGTGACCAAACCAGGTACAGCTCCATGAGGCCAAGCAGAGTGGCTCATAAAAACACAGCGGGTCTCCTGGTCACTGTTATTGCTTTCTAGCTTGCCACCAGAAGGGCTGGACCCTGACTTTGCACACTGTGATGGAGACACATACTTGCTGAGCTTTAATTTGAGGTACACCTGCTGTTTTCAGCAGTCAGTGCCACTCCTCTCCCCAAAGGCAACAGGCTCAAACCTCCATGGAAACTCCCTTTTGACAAGAGAGTCAATACTAACAATACTAAGGTACATGTAATCAAAAAACCTTTAGGTTCCATGTCACAACAATTTCTCCAATGAAAACAGATGCAACAAAGTAAGGCCAGGAGGTGAGGCCTTCGGCAATTTCAGGTGGCAACCAAGCTAGCTCATGCTCGCTTTGATTGAGGAATGAGGCTTACCACAACTTCTAAAAAAAACACACGAGTGTCTTCCAGCGCTGAACAGTCTTTACACACTCAACAAATATTTATTGAACTTTTCTTTGTCGTGGCTTTTTACCTGAGGCCTACATTGCATATCATGATTCAACCTACGCAAATACACATCTATGCACCTTTGTACCTATGCTTAGACTTCTGAAAGAGAATTCCATCAGCTGGTACCTATCCACTCGGTACAGTATGTTCTGGCGAGCCCAAATGAGTCAAGAGTTTTCTTTTGTTTGGCTGATTATGATTTCTCACAACAGGACTTTCTAAAATAAATAGATCTTCTAAATCACGAGACCATTGGCACCTTCGTCAAGCACTACACATGCGCTTTTGCCATTCACACCTCTTACAGTTCTAGATGTGAGATATTCTGTAGATGATCTATTAATTGCGGCATGTGCTACATTAAATGAGGGAAGGGGAGATGGGCCTCTGGCTAATACAAGAAAGAAAATGTTAAAAAAAAAAAAAGTCAGAAATGACGTCTTCAGAAAGAGAGAGAAATAAACCGAGACTGGCAGGGGGTGGGGGTGGTGGTGAAAAGGGGGCAGACATGCAGTGTGCAGGGGCAGGGGGGCGGTGAGGAGTGGCATTCCAGAGAGGAGACCACATTCCAGGAGCCTGGAAGACCTCTGAGGATCTGGCAGGAAGCCAGTGATCTCCCTGCGGTGAGAGAGGAGAGGGGTGTGAGGAGATGGGGTCTGAAGGAGACGCCTGAGTGGGGCGGCGTGCATGGATCTGCAGGCAATCATAAAGAGTTCAGATTTAATTCTAGGTGAAGTGCGTAGCCCCTGAACGATTTCTGAATTATGCCAAGTCAGGCAACACAGCTCAAGTTATAAATGATCCTGTGCTTCTAGCTCTCATGGCTGAGTGTGCCACGGTGCATTTTTCAGACAGACAGCTGCCAAGTTCCGGAAGGACTGATTGGCTCAGCATGGCCTTTGGAGACAGCAGTCAGAGGATGAGTACGCACAGCCCCCCCCCACCCCCGACTGAAGGGGTAAGTAGGTGGATCCCATTGGTGAATGTCAAAAATATTCATTGTCCCAATTCAAGGGCAAATGCTATAGAGAAATTCTCCTTCTGAGCCTCAAGATTTTAGTTGCAAAGGGAATGTTTGCGTGGAACCTTTTGAATGTGGCATGCAGTTTGCTGGTCACTAATGCCCCATTTCCAACCCTGTATCTAGAAGGAGAGCGGCTGTGGCACAGGGAAGAGGTGAAGGGTTACACCTGCCAGTTCTTAGGTATTGCCCATCTTATTGCCTCAGTGCAATATGTGTGGCTCAAGCCTGCCTGCTACTCCAACACCCCTTCTTGTAAATTCCGCCTCTTGACCATATAATTAATCTCCATGTGGAAAAAATATATCGGTGTTTGTTTCTACAATGCCTATGCTTCATCTCAGCTGAGAATTCTAATCACTGTACCCTTTTCTCCTGCTGTTTCCCAGAGCGAGTTCACAGGAAAGCTAACTAACATTCGAGAGGCACTGCTTTCAGCTTCTCTCTTAGCTAATCTACCCAGGACTGTTCTTTTCTTATGATCTCCAGGATTTACAATAAAGAGACTTTTCTACATTGCTGTAGAAAACCTAAAAGTCAACTCTTTAGTTTTGATGAACACTGTCTTGGGACCCAGCAATGTGGACAGATGTCATCAGGTATATCTGATGCAAGAGATGGTCTTGCGTATTCATTGTGGTCCACTGAATCTTCTAATTGTATTTTTCCCCCAGCATTGTATGCTATACCTTGAATGTTTTCATTACTGAGTCTGTCTTGATAAATGTCTTAAAACTTATTTTCCTTCATTATATCAAGGTGAATAGGCCAGTATTCACAAGTACCACCCTCTCAGAAATGTTTGCATTTTGATTGGATTAGAGTTAATGTTTTATGATAATGAGAAAAGTCACTTGCTTTTTGCATATAAGGGACTGTAATATTCTAGAAATCTCCCTGATGCCAGCATATCATCTTAGCTAGAACACTTCACACCCACAAAACTAGCCTTCCTCATTATGACACATTTTCTGGAATAAAGCTAACATCCATATTATTGCCATGGACTTGGTGGCAAAATAAATCCTTTTATATTCTCAAAAGCTCAAGGTTGGATATGAAATTGATGGGAAATCAACAGCTTCATAGCTACACTCCAAAATCAGTTATTTTTTTTAAAGTGCAGGGAAGAAAGGGCTAATTATTATTTTTTAAATTATTACTGTCTGTAAATGTGCCCTGATCTGGCCAATTCAAGGACTAATGAGTAACAGCTGGGACTGAGGCAAAATTATGAAAATAAATCACTTTTGATTGTTATGTTTTCTTTAAAGCAAATCAAGAAGACACATTGCTGACCCAAATGTGGATGGATTATGTTTTTCTCCGTGTCAAGTTAAAGGCTTTTCCATGGACATCTGTGATGACATATCATATTAAATGAATGTATCAAATGAGAAAGAACTGAGTAGCAATCCCTGGTTAGAGAAGTAGAAAATCACACAAAGATGTTATGAAGGAGAAGGAAGCTGGTAAAAATTTCTGAGTGATTTTTCTGTGATTCCGAAGTTCTTGTTTGTAGTGCTGCCTTCCTAGACCTCAGAGAAGTCTATAGCTCTCTATCCCGTAAGCTAGACTTCTAGAAAATGCAGAGGAAGTCATTTTGTAAGTTAACGTCTAGCCCCATGATAGTCCTTATGGTGTCTAGCTCAAGAATCATGTAAATGGAGATCATTTACTTTGATGTAAATATGAAAAAATTCATTCTCTTATTAAAAACAAACTTAGTTGATTTTGCTCTTGAAAATTAAAAATGGCTGGTGTCCATTTCTGTCCCACTCTGGATTTTCACTTCCACACTGGGAGCTGCCTTGACAGCTAGACAGAGAAAGTAATGAACAATGAATGCTCTACAGAGCAATGTCACCTGGCCACTTTGCCCTGCTCTTTGCTTTTGTAAACAGTCTTTCAGAAGTCACTGCACTTCAGTTCACATCTCCTTGTAATAGATGAGTTCTACAAATGAAGGAATGCATTTTAGATTCATATACATTTTATTCCCGTTGTTGTAGTGGATGATACATCTGTGTCATAGCCATTTTCTGGCCTGTTCTGAAGAGTCTTAAGTTAGTACTGGGTATGACAGAGCTAGCTGGCTCATTGGGTCTTGCCTCCTTTCCTTGTTATTAGTAATTCATGATCTCATATAACCCTAATTATCTTACCTGGTGTCACTTGCTAACAACTCAAAGGAGGGTTTAAATGTCAATGTGTGTTTTGGTGGAGATATTCAAACCATAACAAGGTAGACAGTCTTCCAAATCAGAATACCATACCATGTTCCCAACACTGCAACACACACACACACACACACACACACACACACACACACACACACACACACACACACACAAACACATGCACACATACACCCAGAGACAGAAAAGCAGAGAGACACAAGGGAAAGAACCTTCATGAAAAAAACACCAGGTTGTTGTGGTTGAATGAAGCAAAAGTCCTTTTAAACAGCTAGGGGGAAAAAATGACCCACTGAAACTACAATTCTATGCATTATATTATAATATGATGTGTGGTAAATTGCCTTGTGAAAAACAAGCAATTCACAACAGGATCTGGGGAAAATAATTCAAAACAATACCCATGGAAATGCCTTTCTTCATCCAACAAAGAACCAGTGTTGGATTGTTTATGGTCCAGTTTTTGCTGAGACAACAGCTGCAGTGTCTGCTGGTCTGTTCTTCTTCAGTGCCACAGCTGCAGCCAAGAGCTCATCTTCTGGATGAAACGCACCAAAGTCAATTGCCGCCCCCCACCCTCCAAAGCCAACATTCCTGTGCTCATTCTAGGGAGCTCTGTAGGCCCTACACTCATTTCAGTGCCTGATTTGCTCGATTTCGGTCTGCTCTCCTAAGACCAGTTGCCATTGTTAAAGCACATATTTTTCCAACTTTGTGTTGGTTATAAGTGGCTCTAGGCAATTGTGCCATGCTGGAATAGTCCAGATAAAAATACTACCCGTCTATACTCAATTATCTGCTGCCAAGAAAGCAAAAAATGTATAATCTAGATGCTCCTGGAAGTAAAGCAGGTAAATATGTCTTCCACTTCTGTGCTATAGAATTTTTGTCCAATGAAATCACAAAAGGCAGGACCCTACTGGGAAGAATAGTACCACACAATTCGTTCTCTGATAGAACGCAGGTCACAATGTTTATGTAGCATGCCCCTCTCCCCTCTGAGCCATCCCACCAGCCCTCATGTCCTAATTTAACTCTACTGTTTCCTTGAGCCTATGTCCATCTTCAGTGACCTCCGCTGACATTTTAGAACCCAAGTTAGAGTTATTGTGACTTTTTGCTATGGAAGCCACTGCATTTGTATTCATGGCTATTCTACTAGCTGTTAAGAGCCCCCCTCTGTCTCTCTGTCTCTCTGTCTCTGTCTCTCTGTGTCTCTGTCTCTCTGTCTCTCTCTCTCTCTCTCTCTCTCTGTCTTTCTCTGTCTCTCTCTGTGTCTGTCTCTGTCTCTGTCTGTCTGTCTGTCTGTCTGTCTGTCTGTCTCTCTCTCTCTCTCTCTCTCTCTCTCTCTCTCTCTCTCTCTCACACACACACACACACACACACAGTGCATTATTTGGTTCTTGAGCTCTAAAACATAACTGATAAGTACTCTTCCAATTTGAGAAAGACTCAATTAAATTGGTTAAATACAAATAATCATAACATTCATAAGTGATAATAAAAATAACAATGTGAGCTGTACGATACTAACCCAGGACTTTGGTAATTAATCTTTTGAGGGACAAGAATTCAAGAGATATGTATGCGCTTTCAGAAAGGGAATGATTGAGCAATGGTAAATATATTCATTTTATGAATTTTAAAGGACTAAAAGAAGTGACGGAAATTCTGGAATTTTCAAGGAATTCACCAGTTTCACAGTTCAGAAATTAAGTATGCAGGAGACACAATGGAGAAGGAGCTAAGAACTGGTCTTCGGGGACTTGGACTTTTCAATCTTGTGTTTTCATCTGGAATACATTACTCTAAGATCGTTCCTTGCTAAACCCATAAGACCCTTTCTGAACTTTCAATCATATCTGTTTCACTCTGAGAAAGCTACTGTTCAGCTTTCAATTAATTTAGTGAACTGAAAGTGTTATGTTACCTGGAGAAACCACTTTCACTGAAGACAAACAGAAAGTCTAGAATCTCAGGTGATTGTAAGCAGAAGAAATGTGTGACGCTTACCAGGTAAGGCATGAACAGCACCATCCAATGGAGTGCCAGGGTTATAAGGGACAGTTTCGGCTATGTTATAGCTACTTCGTGGATGTTAGCAATCATCATTTCTATTGACAATAGCACCTTATTATTTAATAACTAATGCTGAGGAAATTAATGTAACAGAATAGATCTCACAGACTGGTAAATATGACTAACACATATACTGAGAAAGAGTCCCTTTCCATTGATTTAACCATAGACTTCTATCTGGTTATGTTATCCATAAATTTTACAAAGGGCATTTTTGAGGGATAAACTTTATTGATTTCAAGGAATGCCCCTTCTTCAAATGACATGAAAATACTCTAAATGAAATTTAATTTTTTTTTTGTAAATAAGTAAATGAGTGATTGAAATTTTACTTCGAATGCATAGACCAGTGGTTCTCAACCTGTGGGTCACAATCCCTTTGGGGGTTGAAGAATTCTTAGGGCTTGCCTAAGACCATTGGAAAACACAGCTATTTACATTAATGACTCATAACAGTAGCAAAATTACAGTTATGAACTAGTAACAAAAATGAGAGCACAGCACGTGGACCTGTATTAAATAAAGGGTTGCAGGGTTAGGAAAGCTGAGAGTCACTGGTCTAGACCAAGGTGGCAAATTACTTGTCTTCTTAGCGTCTTACTCTGAATGCCGTTTTAGAGGATGTCTGTTTTACTCAGATAGAAGCCCTTTTCCTCCAAGGTTAATAGCTGATTCATATAGCTCTGAGCACAGAGAGCTAATCAGAAGATAATTTGAAACCAAATTCCCCCTTAACCTTAAGCATCTAATATCCTTTTGGACTTCATGATAGCTTTTACTCAATCTGCAAATAGGCAAAGGAAGCAAGAAACAGTGCAGTGCTTCTCACAAGAATCTTATTTCCTTTACCATTCCTGTTGGTGAGAGTCTGTGACATGGCTAACAATTAGAAGATGAAAATTACAGCCTAGATAGATCCAGTGTGTCATACCTGCTGCACAACATAAAAGAGGCTGAAGGGTCTGAGAAACAGCAGAGCCCAGGTGCCCAGTGACTCTTACCCATCCTTAAGTCCCATTTCCCACTTAGCTGATGGACCAAGGAGAAGACCGTTGTATGAACAGCAACATTTGGGAAGGAGATATGATGTCCAGGACTCTGAGACTGCTGGGAGGGGGGGACAAATGATGTCCCAAGTAACAGCAGATACACAATGGTGAAATAAAGTTACTACTTTAACTTCTCCTGCCAGAGAGACAGTAGAGCCTAAGCAATGACTTCTCCAAACCTTGCTTGCTATGGTTGTCTTGGACTCACCCTGACCTGGCAGCCCCACCTCACCCTGTTTTCCTTAAAATTTAACTTTAGTCTAACTGTATAGTGGACTTCATTATGATACTTTCCTAGTTATCATTATACTTTGGCCACAGTGGTCTATACTGTATACAAGGTATATTAAGCATACCTGGCTAATACTGTAGCAAGGAGTCAAGAAAAATCATAGTATACTTACAAGGAATCTTTTCCTTCACCTAGACTGGCAGGCTGTTTTATTCTTGTTTGGAATGACATTATTTGTAAACATCAGCATTTTATATATTTTCAAGCAATTACTCTAAGGAAAAGTCATTCAAGTGTCAGAAAGGGATTGTAAACAAAGTGACAAATATAAATCAATGCCAGTATACCCAGGTCTAGGCCTCTAGAGATTATTTGAATCAGTCACCAAGGCTCCTGAGCTAAAGAGCTGAAAGTCTGTGAATGTACAAAACCTCAAGGCTATTGTTAAAATCCTAAGTAAAGTAAAAGTTACTTGAGCGGAAGCTAAACAGACATCCAAATTAGTGATTCTTCCTTGGGGCACTTTTAATCATTTTAGGGGTAAATATGGTTTTATTTTTTAAAGTATAAATCTTGGAACTGCATTGAGAGTTGAGAGGAAATGTGGCCAAAGTCACCCACAAAGTGAACTCCTTACCTACAAGTGGTCACCTCAGGCAGAGGTACCAGGAAACTTTGGGATTCATAAACTGGCAGTACTGGAATGGCAGATGCCAGCAACGCACAGTCCCCTAGGAAACGTGCATTTCCTATCACCACTCTCTTTGGTTTGGATCTGGAAGAGTCTGGTTTGAGTAGTTATGAAGTCCAGGAACTGAGCTGAGAAGACTATCTTAGCCCAGGCATATTATAATAAAAAAAATTCACTCCAAATCCCAACACAAATAGTAAAGGAATCTACTTTCAAAGCTTGAAAGTCTTATTCTAAAACTTATATGGAAAAATAAACAATGGGATCCAGGAATACTCTGGAAAAGAGTAACACAGAGAACCAGTCTGGACAGCTGTTAAGACATCCTACAACAGGGTGATTTAAGCAGCTTGAACTGAGTATGAATAATGAGGTAGGCCAGTGGACAGAATAGGAAATCCAGAAATAGACTCAAACACGCATGGGGATAATGTGATAAATTGGCTTTTCATATCAACAGACTACAGATGCACTCTTTAACAATTAACTAGGGCAACTGGACAGTCATTTGGAAAAAATACTTCCAAGAAAAACTCCACGTTAAAAAAAATGTATGAAACACGGGTGACTTTATTCATTATCCTTAACTGGGGAAGTCTTCTCTAAATATGATGTAAAATTCAAAATCAATATAAGGGAAACTGACAAAGTACACAAAATTATATATGGAGAAAGGATAAGCAATAAGAAAAATATAAAGCAAGAGGTAAATTTTGGCAGTATCTATTATAGAGAAAGGTAAAATTTTCTAATATGTAGAGAGTATTTACTATAAGTCAAGAAAAGTCCCCCAAATGTGACAGAACAATGAAGTAAGGATATGAACAGGAAGTTCACAAAAGTAGCCAATAAACAAAATTTTCAATACCCATTTATAGTAAGAGAAATAAAATGTAAAACTACACAATTGCCATTTTTTTTTACTTACCACCTTGCAAAGCCATGAAAGTTCCATTGCATGTTAAAAAAAAAAAAAAGTGGGAATACCCCAATTCAGGGAAATTTAGCAGGGCTGACAAAATCCAAGTATATATTTGACTCAGAAGTTCCATTTCCAATAATCCATCTTACTGATCTACTGCCATGTGCACAGAATTTTTTACTGCACTGTTTTTAGCATCAGTGAAATACCAGACACCCCCATCCCGCAGTATCCAGCAATAAATAATTAGTTGAAGAATCCCATACAGCCAATCAGTGAAAAGTATGTAGATTTTAAACCTGGGGAAACAGTGTTCTGGGAGAGGAGAGATCATCTGCCTGCACTGGAAAATTAGTTCTTGTGCAAAGGAGTATCTCATATTTATTTTGTAAAAGACGCAGGGAGAATGTGTGTGTGTGTGTTTATAAAAATGAAACAATGGAAGCATAAATCAAGTGATGTTTTTAATCTCTCAAGAATGTTGCACAGAAGGTGGAGAGCTAAGTGTGGAAACATCTAGTGGAGAGACAGAAGTAGAGGGCCAGGAAGGAAAGCAAAACATGTGTGTCCAGATGGTTACCAAGTTACAATGGCTCAACATGAATTGTCAATTTCGTGATGATGGGAAATCAGGACACACGAGACTATGCCTTAGTGTCTGAACCCCAGATGACCACATGGAACCCCAGCCTCCATTCAACCACTGGATCACAAGCGTGAACAGCCAATACTCTACAGTGACTATATTGCAAAGCATGGTATTTGGTAGGCTGGACAGATAATATTCAAAAAAAATTTTTTTTTTACTTACAACATTTTCAATTTACAAAGGATTTATGGGGTACCCTTGTGAATTGAGAAATATCAGTATTGTATTTCCGTGTGATTTAATTTTAACTTTTTTTTAACAAATAAAGAGCAGAAGACTACAGAATGGGTTGGTCATAGGACAGCCACTCAAGTCCTCACAGAAAGGTAGACTTTAGAATAAGCAGCTGTGAGGGAAGTCTAGAACGTGAATAGCTTAAGTTGGGTATTCCAAGGCCAGAGGCAAACTAGGACACAGAATACAGAAACAAGAGCCTGTGCTTAGAGCACAAGGCAGAACGGTTAGAGTTCCATGAAACCAGGCAGAAAGACAGCAGTGCAGTCCAGTTCAGAGGAAAGCCTTGTTGGCTGGCTGGCTGCGTGGACACATGCTCATGGATGCCAGAGGCACATGTTCTGTACTCACCCAACTCTGTGGAGAATGACACACCATTGCCTGCAGTGAGACACTGGTTCTATAGGGTGTGGGGAATGGGTGAAAAATGTTGGAAGTTCATGGTGAATTTTAATGGTTGTATTTAACTAATATTTGAGGGGAAAAAAAGTCTTAGAGTCAGGTAGGAATTGGCTACTTAGAAGCGGTAATAAAATGCAACCGAGAGAAGGAAAGGGTATGAGGCTTAAAGACAGCTTGGAAAGTCCCTTGTTACCAACTCTAAACAGAGGGAGAAGGAATGAGAAGGCCTTGAAGAGTTGAGAACCCCATCTTTCTGGCCATGATTAGACTCAGGGTGTGGCTTCTAAGTCTGATGACCTCCTATAACACACCATCCTGTTGAGAGAGTCTGTATGTAAAAGCCATGACAATGCAGAAGAGGCTTGAAGGGCATGCTCAGAGGAAAGACCTGTATGATTATGGCCACGGGGTGGGGTGGGTGGGGATCATGAAAGCAAGTCAATCCACAACTTGGTAGCTTTTCTAGGGATTTATATTGTCAAAAAAATCTCAACAAAAAGACAACTTTAAATGTTGGGCCATGGTCCTTTGAGTCTCACATGCATTCCTGAATGGATTAGAAAGGAAAGCTGCAGAGACCTGGGAGTCATACACCCTCACAAGAAGGACTCAGCAGTGGCTTTGAAAGGTAAGAGAGGAAGACAAACCTCCCAGAATGTGGAAGTGGACTTGTAAAGATGGCAGCAAAGAATCTGTACTGGAGAGCACAAGGAAGTCTAAAGAAGTAGCTCCATTCACCCCAGACAGAGAACTTGGGTGATGCTCCCTGAGGGGCACCCAAACATTGCTGTGATTTCCATTCTCAAGATGAAAATCTGAATTATAATGATTTCATCCCTTGCCTCCGCTTCATTATGTGCTATGAGGTGTGTGTGTGTGTGTGTGTGTGTGTGTGTGTGTGTGTGTGTGTGTGTATGTGTTTGGGGTGAGGTTGAAAGAGCAGTGTCCTCCTGCCTATCATATGTATATTTCAGAAGCTCTGTTTAGAGCTGATGAACAGTGTCCTAATAAGCTTGATACTGATTATGTCTTCTAGGGACCATCTAACAAATAATGAATCATAGAGTTGGCCAGACTGAGGCAACCATTTGCTTATTGATTGCTTTCCTTCAAGGCATTCCCAGCTAGAGTGCCTTTCTCAGTCCCCCTCACCTGTCTCAGGAAAAATATTTCTGGTAGTATATGCTGCACAGAGTTTTTCCAGAATAATCTCAGAAGTCATATGGCAAAGACATCAGAACCTACATCTACCCAAATCCCTGAATGACCACGTGGCTAGAGCCCACCCCTTCTCTGCCTTCTCAAATAAACTCCTAGTAAAAAATATGCACTGGTTTATGCAGCCACTGAGATCTGAGCTTGACATGACAGAAGCCAACAGACGTTCACCCAGGACCTGATATTTTCAAGGACTGAAGGAGATATACTCCCGGGGAAAGGACTTTAGAGGATTGTACTTGGCCTCATGGCAGACGGTTTTGTGTTGTAGATTTGTGGCTGAAGGAGAAAAGAACAATCAAGGAGTATCAAAGAAAATGAAGGAAAACGGCGACCACCCTCCAGGCCTGGTGATATGAAGAGTGTGGAAAAGAAAGTGTCCATCTTTTATGAAGGATGAAGGTGTGGCCAGGTCACCAAGGAAGAGCCAACCTTTACCTAAGGAAGGAATGAGAAGCAGACATCCATACGCTGAGTGAGAGGCAGCATGAAAAGGCTGCATGGGAATTAAAACCTGGTGGAAGGGGATGGCCTTGAAATTCTGTCCTCTAGTGAGTGGTGACTGACATGAACGGAGATGAGAGGTTTGGTGGTTTCCAATAGTGAGAGGCTAAGGTTGTCACCTGTGGAGGGGTCAGGAGCAGGTCTGTTCCTGCCCATGTCTACAGCTGATCAGGGGTCAGAGACTGTGATAAGCAGTTTTAGTTGTACAGTCATCATTCTGCCCATTAGAGTGAAGCCTGGTGTGGGGGCGGGGAAGAGGGGAAGGGGATATCGTATACAGATTCTTGCCAAAGTAGTCAGGTCCAGGTAGTCAGGTCTTCTCTTATCTCCAGGCTCCCTTAGAAATGTTTCCCCTGGGCTGGAGAGATGGCTCAGAGGTGAAGAGCACCTGCTGCTCTTCCAGAGGTCCTGAGTTTAATTCCCAGCAACCATATGGTGGCTCACAAGCATCTATAACGAGATCTGGTGCCCTCTTCTGGCGTGCAGACACACATACAGGCAGAACGTTGTATACATAATAAATAAATAAATCTTTAAAAAATAATAAATGTTTTCCTGTATATTTAACTCATGTACGTATTGTATACTTTCTAAGGACAGGCCATGCCCATTTCCTCCCCAGAGTCAGGACCCCCCATCTGTCTTGAACCTGTGGCAGCACGCACAGGGACTGCATAGGTTTCAAATCAATAATCCCTCAAGAGGCTGAGTGCTTGCTTCTGGAAGGCACCAGGGAGCTAGTCAGTCTAGGAACACACTAAATAATGCTTTCAACTTCAGGATTTGGATTTCCCCCTTTTTTTCCAGTCACACGGATGCTGTGATTTCTGACTTCCAAACTATGTAGTGTCCAGTTGGATCATAACTTCTCAGTGGAAATGCCTTTCTATTTTCCTCTACACAGAGGTGTATATCTTTGCTTTATACTACTAGGGCTATTGTTGTTTTGGGTTCATTGTTATGATAAATAGACACCAACTCTTGAAAACATTGCTTTTCAAAACACCTGATTTTACCAGGTATTTACCTTTTATGCAGGTTGAGAATTCCAGAAAGAAGTGGTTCCTACAAAGACTGATTGATGGAGGAGAACTACAGTGATGTGTAGGGGTTGGAATGTTGCTGATCCAGAGGCTAATTGTACTTTTTTTTCTTGAGTTAGCTTTAGCTCCATAAATAGCCATTCCTTGCCCAAATAAGAACTTTTTGGAATTTAGTAACTTAGAGCAACAACTTCCAACAACCCAAAGCTAAGAACGTCATCACATAGCTCTTAGGGCTGTAAGATGTATTCCCTCTTCTTGCTTTACCCCACCTCTCTGAAATGTCCACCAATGTGTTTTTAAATGTCTTGAATTATAAATGTCTTTGTTCTATTACAATAAGAACTCCAGAAAATTGCTTACACATTGGAATACAGAACCTGGTGTAATTTACCTCCATGTTTCCAGACCATAGACACTCATGTTTAGCTCCAGAATATATTTGTTCTTATTCCCTTTGAGGAGAGAGATAATTTCTTTGCACTGAGGATAGAACTCCTTATAAATTTTATTCATTTCTTTTTCAGCTCTGCTATGCACAGAGATTTTCTTTAAAAAAACCTACCAATGTTCTCATTTTGTTATACACACAAGTTTTAATAATGCTCATAGCTACTCTCTGTTATTAGATTATCAGCATCACAAACACACAGTAATCAGAAGTTAATGAGTTCTTATTTCAGACGAGCATGTCAGCTATCTGGGGGGGGGGGATAGGAATTTCAGCAAGCCAAAATAAGACAGGGATAGTGTTCTGACACTGCAGAGATTATTGCAGTGCTGGGGAAACAGCCTGAAAAAAATAGTAATTAAGCCAAAGTCTAGTCAATGGTCAATTTCAATACCTACAGCATGACTGAACTTAAGTAACCAACCCACATCACTGATCTGAACTCCTTTACAGTACATTGGCTAAATATTTCTACACAATGTTCAAGACGTTGCTATACAGGTGCTAAGTCTAGGAAACAGCAATGACATTAGAATGGTTGGGGAGAAAGAAAAGGAGAAGAGGACGAGGGAGGGGGAAGGCATCTAATGGGAAGTAAAAGCATTAAAAGGAAGACAGGTGAGTTAGTTTTAAAGGAGCTCTTTGAGATGGTTTAGTCTGACAAACTGTATTAACAGTATTGCAACAATGTTGATTTTTAAGCTGATAATTATAATGTGGTCTTATAAGATGTTATTAAATTTTAAGCAACAGTGGTATAAGGAGTTGGGTGGTGGCCCCATAATGATATGTCCAAATCTAATTTTTTAGTAGCTAGCTCTAAAGTGCGACCTTTTTTGCAAATAGAGCATCTATAGCTGTAACTAAGAAACTAGAAAGGAAGTAACTCTGGATTTGAGGGTACATGCTGTAGCCAAAGACTAACATCCTTAATAGAAAGGGGAAAAATATCTGAGGCACTGCTATAGGCCTAGAGGGACGCCCATATGAAAGCAAAGGGCAGGTTCAGAGGGAGGTGTCTATGCACCAAGGAATTGTAAGGTTTGCTGGTTAGCAACACCAGGAGTTAGAGGAGAAGCAGGACAAGACTGTGCCTCAGAGCGTCTAGAAGGAACTTACTCAGCCAACACCTCATTTTCACACTCCTGGCCTCTACTTCAAGACAATACTAGCTGGGCAGTGGTGGCACACGCCATTAATCCCAGCACTTGAGAGGCAGAGGCAGGTGGATCACTGTGAGTTTGAGGCCAGCCTTGGTCTACACAGCGAGTCCAGGACAGTCAAGGCTACACAGAGAAACCCTGTATCAAAACACCAAAAAACCTAAACAAAACAAACAAACAAAAAGCCCCCAAAAACAAACAAATCAAGAAAATACTTTTCTGACGTTTGTAGCCACCTAGTTTGTGGAACTTTGTTATGAAGCCTTAGTAAATAGATGGACAGAATAGAGGGTAGAGAAATAGCCAGATTCAGTGCAGCCCATCTGTTATTCCAAAACTATCTTATTGTAAGAAGCCTTTCTTTAACACCATACACTTTCACCTGATAATTTTAAAGAGTATCTGAAGTCAAATAAACAAAAGAAAGCTGGGGAGACCCTCTCCACTCAGTTTGCTTTCACGAATGGCACCAGAGTTATTAGGAAAGAACCAATTCTCATTAGGCGGAGCCTTTTGTAGAGGTCTCCCTATGCTTTACCGAGCTGCATTTGGTCTGCTTGCCTTGCTTGCCGTGAGGACACTGTAGGCATATGGACACATGCTCTCAGCTTTACCAGTTATCCCTGAAGGACTGGAGTGAAATCTGCTATACTTCAGGTAATCGATGGGCCATCACGTGAGACAGAGAGCTTTACTGGCACCAGGTTGACCATGCCTTTGGGATTCTGGGGCCAGGCACTTACTTGTTTCCATGGAGTTGTCAACCATGTTAATATCACAAAGGATACATCAGAAAATGGGTCAGCAACCACCACAGGGCCCCTGTGCCTCCTACAGTGGGCAGACTCTTTTCTAAATCTTTCTCCTGCTCCCTCTGTGTGACTCAGAGATCACAACTTGCCAGAATATACTGATGTGACTTAGGGACAAATCTCATAGGGTCGCAGTGGCACACGCCACCTTAACAACATCTTAGCTGAGGAAGAGATAGGGGGTTCCTGAAATTTCATTTCTATTTACGCACCACAGCTTATGTCTCTATAATCAATTCACTCAGAGAACAGAATTTCTTCTTTTAGTTTTCTCATATACCATTTAATCTTTTAGAAAAACTGGTACATATTTGGATTATTTTTTTCAGAATAATATAACCACTGTATATCCTTCTGTGTGCTTATCTTTTTTTTTTTTTTGATGCTTTCTAATTGCTGTGATTGGAACGAGAAGATTAATATAAGTGACAACTGAGATTATGCTATGACTTAGAGGTCACTAAATCATAACAGTGGCATAAAGTGTCTTGTCTTTTAAAAAAATTATAAACATTACTTTTTTAGGTATAATATCTCCTATATGTGAGCATGATACTAATGGCATCCTTATGCCCAGAGGACATGCCTTGGAAAGCCCATGAAGGGCAGATGGCACAGGGATTCATAAGATGCCACCTGGTACTGCTTCCTAGCAGAAAAGCACAGCCCTTTGTGTGTTGTGGCATGGCTTCTTCTCCTTTGTCATATAGAATTTAGATCATTTTCTTTCTTTTTTTCTTTCTTTTATCACATTGTATTTGTTCACTCTCTATCCTGACCATAGGCCCCTCCCTCCTCTCCTCCTGGCACCACCCTCCTTCCCTTTCTCTCCTCTTCCTCCTCCCCTAACTCCTCAGAAAAGGGGAGTATCCCCTCACTACCAGCCCACCCCAGCACATCAAGTCACATCAAGACTGAGCTCATCCTCTTCCACAGAGGCTGGGCAAGGCAGCCTCTTAAATGAAAGTAAATGTGTTTCATATTAGACACATATACAAGATATATAACTATTAATATACTAGCTGTCTTCATTTGTTAAGACAGTCCTGCAATATTTTATAAGGGAACTATCCTCAGCCACTGTAGAATACAAACATCTCCCCTCAGTGTACACTTTTTAAAAAATCTACACATTTTTGTAGTTTGATATTTAGAATTTAGACATTGCAGTAGGAATTTTAAAGATTTAAACCATTGCTCTTGGCTAGAGATTACTTCTCCAGGGAGCTCAAAAGCACATTTGAGAAGCTTCCCAAGCAGGGGAAGAGAGTCTGAAAGATGCATAATAAGTTAATAATGCAGCTGGTCATATTTAGTGTGTATCTGGACAGCTTTGCTTGTTTTGGCCCCTGTCACCAAATCACAAAAGAAAGAAAAAAAAAGCCATGACTCTGTCTCCTTGATGGTCTCTTTCATCAGTCACCTTTGGACACAGGTGCAATAGAGATGTGCTTTGGAGAATGGCTGTATACTTCCTTGTCTTAGTTGTTATAATTCCCATGACATTTGTGGCAGTAATTACCCATTCAGCTGATACACTCACTTGCTATAATTTAGGACAAGCCAAGCAATGTTTGAAGAGTGAATTCCACAGACAGCTTTGTGCAGAGAGATGAATTTTAAAGCAAGCAAGAAATAAAGAAAGAACCTTCTGGATTCCAAGATAAAGACCAGGAATAAAGGATGTCATTTTTCTTGTTGAATCTTGGAAGGCATGCTGAAAGTAGACAACCTTTAGGCAAGAATTTGGAGGAGAAGAGGGATTTAGTTATCCAAAAACAAAATAAACACCAAACAGGGACAAAAGACAAAGAATTTAGTAGTGGACAGACAATACTGATAGTAACAGTGGTAGTTAAAATTTTGTAAATATCAGGTGCTCTATTATAGGTGTTACATACATCGTCTCATGTAATACTCCTGGTAACTCCCAGGAAAGCTAGCTCAAATTTTAGTACATTTACTCCGGTTAAGTAAATCACCTGAGATCATAAAGTAGTGATACTATAGTGTGTCATTTCAATTTCTGATAAAACATCTCCTTACCTACTCTTTGAAACGCAACACTTGCTACCACTTCCAAGAATGACCTCTTGTGCTTTGATGTTCACTCAATCTTCTCCACTCCCCATACTCACTTCAGGACCAACTCTCTCCTCTATTATCCAGTAATAAAAATAATAAATAGTAATAAGCTTATTGTGATGTCTGGACCTCATTATTATACACCTTCAACTGTCAGTCCTTCAAACTTCCTCTGACATGGATCATAAGACTTTGATTAGGTGTGAGTTTCACCTTCAGCTTGCATCAGTACTCCTTTGAGGTTGTGTTAGAATAAAAGCATTCTCCCCATCTCTAAGGCAGGCACGTGACTTGGAAGTCTTAGAGCAAGATGTGACCATTGTGCGGCTGTTGTCGCTGGCCTGGAGACCACATTTTAAGATACCGTTTGGTTAAGTTACCTGTCCAAATATACTCACACTTTCACACAGCTAGTTCATCTGGGATTTGTACTCAAGTATATAATGGGAGCCCAGTCAGTATCATTAATATACTCTTTTCAGGTTAGGTGTTCAGGTGATCGTCAAGTCATCGACAGTTCATCTGCTTTGTGCTGTTTATGATTCTGAGTCTCTCCAGTGAGAGCGTATATGTGACAAAACCATTGGCATGTGCACAGCACGGCATTCTGAATAATTGTGGTGTTTGCTGATGGACACTCATCTCTGCTAGGTTCACACTAGTTTGACTGAAAAGACCTAGGACTCCCTTAGGCTAGCTCTAGGAATGGAGGTTGATTGTAAAAATATGTGTGGTGGTAAAAGAGTTATGGGAGGAATCTTAGTCTAGTCTCATTGACAAGGGAATGTGGAAAGTTCTCTGGACCCAGGCAGTCGGGTTAGTCTCATTATCTTTCCACAGCTTTCCTGGTTGCTTTCCTCTTCGCCCATCTGCCTAATCTTACTGCTGCCTACCAGATGCTTTGCATGGTTTAAATGAGCCTGATTAGCGAGGATGACTACTACTGGTTTTACTTGGGCAGGGAT
Organism: Acomys minous; assembly: GCF_964271855.1. Taxonomy (NCBI): domain Eukaryota; kingdom Metazoa; phylum Chordata; class Mammalia; order Rodentia; family Muridae; genus Acomys; species Acomys minous. The sequence goes on from NC_140486.1 coordinate 29,203,507, forward strand.
TTTTCACCCTAAATGAAGTAACAAACCCATTCCTTTTGTGGATGGAAGGCACTTGGGTCACAGAACCATCCTGGTCCTCATCTGAGAAGGGCCTCGTGGTCTAGAATGCAGCCAATCAGGTCACCATTATCTTATTAGCAAGCCTATGAAGAGTATGAACAGAGTAGTCCCTATGATTGACAGGTCTAGGACAAAAGTCACTTTCTCCCAAGTCTCCTTTTTGTCTGATTTCTGATTATAGCAGGCATTTGAGACATGCCTTTGAAATACATTCTGCAGCTCATAAGGTTTTCTTCTCTTCATTAATTCTTTGATGCGATTTCCCCCATAGTTTTACGTGTAATACTATATCCTCGGTGGAGCATTATAATAGAGCCATAAAAAATGAAGAATAACAGTGGAAGGCTATTAATCTCTTATCCAAGAATGTGAGAATAACATCTTAATCCCACATCGCAGAGGGTGGGGATGGATATGGGAAAGAAGTTCTGTCTTATGTGAAACAGCACTGATAGTCTTACAGATTCATATGTCTGCAAGCACTTGCCCATTTGGCCAGGCCAGAATGAAGCAATTGAAATGTTTGATTCTTTGGACGTAACCTATACTTTCAGAAAAACTTGGACAGAGATTATGTTTTACCTTGGATAGCTTACACATTCCTTTAGTTTTTGTCTTCTCTTTTATCTGTAAATGAGATATTGCGTGTTGAACTTCCGAAGGCAAACATACACTTGCAATACTCTTACCAAATGATTGTTTCTAAAATACTTCTGTCTTCTGAAACATTTTTATTAAAACAAAAACAAAAACCTGCTAACATTACTATTTAATTTTTTAAAGTCAGAGTTTGTTTCTTAAAAAAACTGAGGTTCCACTTGTACTTTTTTTTTTTGATAGTTGATGCCCTAAAACTTCTGAAGCCTTGTCTCAAATTTCAGAATTTTATTCATCCATAGACAGTTGTCAAAATGACTTCTGCCTCGAATAGGTTACTAAATCAATATGCTGTATTGACCTTCCTTTTTGGGTTCCTTCTACAAACAGGGGTGTTCCGCCTTGAGGGTGTGTTTCCTGTTCTACTTGCCTTATTTCTGGAACTCACTGGAGCATTACTTCTTTTCATTTCTTGGAGTTGATATGCTCAGTTTCATACCCTCGAAAGATCACTATGAGAGCTTAATTGTTTCAACATTTTTTTTTTATTTTATAGATTCAAAGCAAGATCTACTGTTTAGGTAATTATTTCCCAGTGGGGTGGGGCCATCGAAGATAACAATTCACGATTCTAAGGAATTATTGTATGTGAGCATTCACTGTTGCTATTACTCATTTTCAAAAATATAACTCACAAATGATTATAAGTGAGTGAAAATTTAAAAGATGCTAGATCGGTCTATTTCGAGTCTGTGATATAATTTTCTAAAATGAATGCAAACACTACATTTTCTTATGCTTAAATTCTCTCAAAGGACACACCTACTTATTGTTTTATGCTAGCAGCTGTGCCCATGCCTACTTTCCTTTATAAGGGCAGCCAGGTAGAGTAATGTGCCCTTGAAGTCAGCCAGAGTCAAACCTGTTTCAACCTGGCCTTTCTCCTGGTTGATTGTCATTGTCAATTTGAGTCATCCTGGTAGAGGAACACAACTAAAGAGTTGTCTAGATTAGATTGGCCCATGGTCACACATCTACAGTGGTCTTGATTAATGATTGATGTGGGAGGGTCTAAGCCAACCACAGCAGCACCATTCTGTATATACAAAATGTAGCCGGGCATGAGCCAGGGAACAAATCAGTAAGTGTTTTTCTCTGACAGTTTCTGCTCCAGGTTCCTGCCGGAGCTCTTGTCCTGATTTCCTTCAGCGATAGAGTATGAGCTGACACTGTAAGCACAGTAAGGCTCTCCACTAAGTTGCTTTTGGCCTTGGTGTTTATCAAGGCAATGGAAAGCAAATAAGAATAGCAAAGGTGTAAGACTTTCTTAACTGTTACTGTGAAATCACACAAAAACACACAAACTTGTCAATAAATTTGAAAATCCAACACTGAGAGACAGGCTTTTCATGAGCTCTTTGTAACAGAAGGTTGGAATTTAATTTGATATTACCTGTACAACTTTAGGAAGAAACTCTCTTTAGGATATGTAATATGACCTGCAACAAATTCTATGAAGGCCTTTATAGGAGGTGGGGGCAGGGTGAACATCTGGATTCCCTCTATATCATCAGAAGCCTCTGGTTCTGCCCCTTAGGAATTTATTTATTCATTTTTCCAGTCAACCATAAGATTAGAAAGAGGAAGGTGAAAGGGGGGGGGGTGAGAAAACAACTTTGATTTGATTACATTTTACTTCCAGTAAAAATGAATATATTATGGTCACATAAAAATGAAGATGAGAACAAGGAAGCAATGTTGCAATGCCAGAAAATATCAGATAACGAACAGTGTTTGTGCCACTATCCATTGAAATGGCTTCTTGTCTTTTATGGGTGCTGTTTGCTTCCTTTAGTTTTAGCTTTATTTTGTTTTGTTTTGTTTTTGACACATACCAAGGCACAGCACAATGCATACAGGGAATTATTTTATTTATAGGGTCAGGATCCAACTCTCCCAAGTTGTGCTTCCCAGTTTGTTCCTAGCCACTTCTTAATGAGACTTTAAAATGGCAAAGAATGAATTGTATCATGCTACCTTATTTTCGACCCATTTGAACTTCATTCATTTCTGCAGTTCTCAAAGAAGGAGTGCAGAATAACATGTTACAGAGCACCAGCGGGAAATGTTTCCTAGGAACCTTCTGTCTGGGTTTGCACTGCATAATTTAGCTTCAGTTAACTTCAGAGGGTGAACAGCCTAGGAGAGGCATGCTCTATTATTTCCAGCAGAGTTTCAGGATAAAGAACACCTACGGAGCGTGTTTGGTCTAACAGTTTTACCTACTTCTTAACTTTCCCAAGAATTTTTTCCCCTTTGGTCAGCTTTAAATTTTCTCCAAAACAGTATCATAAATGTCTGAGATTGAAGAGAAGCCTCTTCTCTGACACATTGCCAAGGAAGTACTAATAAGTTCAATGAAGACAACTGGGTGAATTAACCATTCCATGGACTTGTCCTACAGAAGAGTGTAACTGAGCTTAGGAGTCCACCATTTTATTAATTCACAGCAGCATATTCTCACTTTCTGTCAGAACCTGCAATTCAGATGTAAACACCAGAAAACCATGAATGGGATGTTGGTTGTCGCTCACTGTCTCCTCTGTGCTGTGGGTCACATACTAGGCAGCTCGCGGTGCCATTCCAGCTCAATGGTGTGTGCACCATTACCTGTGTGCGTGGGGGTAACCGGGGCTGAGGACTTCCTGAACCTCTTCATGAGCAGCAAGTCTGCTATGGGAGAGGCCAGGTCGACTTAACCAAAAAGCAGAACGTTCATTGTCTGTTTTTTTGGTTCAAACAGCATTAGGGTATGACATCCATGACCAAATAAGAGTAATTTACATTGGCAGTTAAGCCAATCTTGACTGAACTAGGGGATAGAATTTCCATTCAATTCCAAATCATGTGCAATAATACTGCCTTTATTTTCTTAATATAGTCCTTGAGATTAGTTTATATCCTCATTTACTGCAGGTTAAATCTGCTTTGGGGATAGATAGATGCAGTTCACCCTTGAAAGCATAGCAGGGGAAGTTGAGCTTCATTTACAAAGGTCCGTTAAACAACATGTACACAAGTTAGGATTAAATAGTTCACACTCTTCTGTCACTGACCTATTCCCCCATGCTCTTCTTCACCTCAATCTGCTCACCTCATCTCACCATATATTAGAGACAATTTGTACTTTTTGGCAAATTAAATTATCTTTAGAATGTGCAAGGATTTTTACCAAGACAATTTTCTGCCTATAAGAAGACTGAACCAGCTGGAACCTGATTGCTGCTCGTTTGGCCCACATCCAGGTTGGTAATATTTCCCTTCACTCATTTTTGTTCTTACTGAATGCACTAGGCTCTTCCAGAATGAAACACTGTGAGACAGCATCACTTTCCAGGTGAGACAGCTGCCAAAATAAATGAAAATTTTCTTTCTAATCATTCACAATAAATTTGTAAAAGAAAACAACAAACCCAAGGGGTTTCTTGGTTCCTTAAATTCATCAGTATCAGAATTCTTCATTTTCTTCTAATTGCTTTCTGGTCATGTGTGCTGCATAAAGCATACTGATAAACCATGGTCTCTCGTAGCCCATATTAAATATTTTTCATAATTTACTAACAATTTATAGATCTATAGATGCTAGAACTTTGGTTTTTATTGTTTAAGAAAGTACTCATAGTTACAAAGGAAAAACTACTAGTGGCTAGAGATGTAATAAATCTATCATCCTTGATAGGCTTGATTCAAACTTCATTCTGCTAAAGATTTAAAATAAACTCTTCACCAACCCTTCATCTGACAAAGGTCTAATATCCAAAATATATAAAGAACTCAAGAAATTAAACACCACCAAACCAAATAACCCAATGGAGAAATGGGGCTTGGAACTAAACAGAGAATTCTCAACAGAGGAATATCAAATGGCTGAGAAACACTTAAAGAAATGCTCAACCTCCTTAGTGATCAGAGAAATGCAAATCAAAATGACACTAAGATTCCATCTTACACCCATCAGAATGGCTAAGATCAATAACTCAGCTGACACCACATGCTGGCGAGGGTGTGGAGAAAGAGGAACACTCCTTCATTGCTGGTGGGAATGCAAACTAGTACAACCACTTTGGAAAGCTATCTGGCGCTTTCTCAGAAAATGGGAATAGGGCTTCCTCAAGACCTAGCTATTCCACCCCTTGGAATATACCCAGAAGATGCACTAGCACACAACAGGGACATATGCTCAACCATGTTCATAGCTGCCTTATTCATAATAGCCAGAACTTGGAAATAACCTACATGCCCCTCAGTAGAAGAATGGATAAAGAAACTGTGGTACATCTACACTATGGAATACTACTCAGCTATTAAAAACAAGGAATTTCCAAATTTTGTGGACAAATGGATTGAACTAGAAATTGTCGTAATGAGTGAGTTCACATAGAAGCAAAAAGAGCTAAATGGTATATACTCACTTATATCGACACACTAGTCCAAGTTGTACATCCCCATGAAAAACTGTACCTACCAGGAAAGTGGGTAAGAGGGGAGGACATCCTGTTGAGACTTTAGGTGTGAGAAGCCTGGGAGAATGAGGAAATAGAAGGATCCAGTGGGTCCTGGAAAACTACAGGCAAGTCTGGGCCCTGGGGTCCTCCGCAAACTATGGCAACAGCCAAGGAAAATATAGGCAGTAAACCTTGAACCCCTACCCAGACTAGCCGATGGACAGGACATTCTTCACTGTTGAGTGGAGAAGGAGATCTGACTTTCACACAAACTCTGGTGCCCCATATTTGAACATGTCCCTTGGATGGAGATGCCTGGTGGCACTCAGAGGAAGCACAATAGGTCACCAAGGAGAGACTTGATACCCTATGAGCATATACAGGGGGAGGAGGTCCCCCTCAGACACAGACATAGGGGAGGGGAGTAGGGGGGAAGTGGGAGGAAGGGAGGAATGGGAAGATACAAGGGATGGGCTAACAACTGAGATGTAATATGAATAAATTAATAAAAAAAGTAACAAGGAAAAAAAATAAAAAAATAAAATAAACTTAATAATGTTAAGAAGAAGAAAAAAGACTGAATGCTGCATTTATTTTCATTTAGTCCACCATATTTACAGAAAATCCTTTCTTCTAGTAGATTTTTGGTTGCCAATATGTAAGTATATTGTATATTAAGCAGTCAATACTTACATATATTGTAACATTTTCCCCCAGGGATAACTAAAATACACCAAACCCTTTTGAAGTATACCTACTAGAGAAGTTTTATTGAACAGAAACTATTTAAGAAGCTGTGCCCCTGAATTGATGTGGGAGGAATGTGGTGCTCAGCTGGTGTAAGCTCCTGCCTAATAATGCAGAGCTGAAGAATGGCTTCAGAAATAGCTCTGCTGTCTAACACTGACTTCAGGATTTTAATACACAGCTTAGTGCACATCTTTACTCATAAGAACAGGAGGCAAAACATACACATCGAAGTTAGGCCTGCAAGTTGCCTAAGTTCGCAATTAATTTGTAGGTGTAATGGATCTAGTGTGTTGTTAAGTTGGACCATTAAAGACAGATGAATTTTGAAGTTATTGGAGAAGTCCAGGTTATGATATAATCCAAAGAAATAGCATTCAAAAATGAATAAGGAATGCTGGTTGCTTGCCTCCTTAAGATTTTTCTCAATAAGAGCGAACCCATGCCTGGTACTAGAAACCTAGGCAACTTACCCAGGGCGAGTGAAGTCATGAATCTTGAAAAAGAACACACAACCACCACTTCACTAAACCTGCATAATAGTTAACTACAGTCTAAATATTTGCCCATATACTCACTGATAAGTGTAGTTCTCACTTCTCATCAAATAATGAGAACATTACATAAATCCATAACCAATGAAAATGCATGCAGAGTTGTGGAGCCCAGCCGCAATGGATACATTTAGAAAACAATCCTACGCCTGGGGACAAGGTAACATTGCTGAAGAGCGGCCACAAAAACTGCAGGGGCCAGATGATCAGGGAGTTTGCTGTGAGACTGTGTCTCCCAGTAACATAAGGAGCTACGCTCATGAAGTCTCACCAATATGGCTACCTAAACAAAAGCTGAAGAAGGAGAAGATGAATAGAGATTCCAGGGTGGAGAAGAAAGCCCACGAGGCCTCAACCCCCTACACAAAGATTTGTGGGCTACTAAGAAATGCTAAGAGTGGGAGAAACAGTCTTTCCAAGGGAAAAAAAACATACCAGTTCCTTATTCAATACCAAGTGGTCAGCCCTGAAAACATACATGCAAGCAACATTATACAGACTTAACAGATTATATTTATAGATATTATACACATATATATGCATGAAACAAACATCAATTTAAAAAAGAGGTCATGAATTTGAAAGAGAGTAAGGAGAGGTATATGAGAGGGTTTCAAGGAAAAAAAGAAATGGGAAATGATGTAATTATATTATAACATCAAAAATAAAAGAAATAATTTTTTAAATGAGATAAGGATGAAAAATGCTTGAGAATGGAAGGAAGGTTCTTACTCCTTGTCCAGTCACCGCGGGCAGGGTGGAGGCAATGGTAGAGATGCTAAGGGAGATGGTGACCCTTTGGAAGATAGTGTTTTTTCTTCCTGCTTGCTTTTGGTACAACCCAAGATAGCCTCAGCAGTGTCCCTTCAACCTGAAGTCTGTTCCTTGAAGAGCAGTGAAATAATTTGAGTTTGTCCGCGTCTCATGCTATCAGAATCAACTCTATTGTGTTCTTTGGAGTCTCAGCATTGACTGGGCAGAATGTTCTCTGCTGCCTGGTGGACGGAGATACGTGGAGCTTCCCTTCTGGGCTTCTGTATTGTAGTAGTTGTCCTCCTTTCTTTTCGTTCCCAAAGGTGAGGGGTAACAGCTTCTATCTGAAACTATTCATACCATAGTTCCTTAAGCTCTCATTTTTGTCTTTCTAGTTTTTTGGTGGCTAGTGAAAGACAGTATGTTTCTGTTCAAACAACTGATATGCTTTGTACCCAGAATAAACTCCAACTACCTACACATTTTTTATGTACAAATGAATCACTTCTGAGAATAAAGGAAATTACCACAGTGGGCTTATTGTTAATAAATATTCAGTATTTAGAGTAACTGAGTACTTGTATGACCATGATATGAATAAAATTGTGAGAGGTACGCTTGTTGGCAAAAATTAATGGACAAATGTCCTAGCTAGTCTCATGTCAACTTGACACGAACTAGAGTCCTCTGAAAGGAGGAAACTTCAGTTGAGAAACTGTCTTCATAAGATCCAGTTGTAGGGCATTTTCTTAATTAGTGATTGATGGAGGAGGACTTAGTGCATTGTGGGTGGTGCCATTCCTGGGTTGTTGGTCCTGGGTTCCATTAAAAAGCAGGCTGACCAAGCCATGGGAAGCAAGCCAGTAAACAGTATCCCTCCATGGCCTCTGCATCTGCTCCTGCCTGCAGGTTCCTGCCCTGTTTGTGTTCCTGTCCTAACTCCTTCAGTGATGAACAGAAATATGGAAGCTTTAGCCAAATAAACCCTTTCCTTCCTAACTTGTTTCTTGGTCATGGTGTTTTGTCACAACAATAGAATCTCTAACTAAGACAAGGGACAGTGACAATGGCAGCCATAGCACAGACAGTGAATATGGAGTTGAGAAAGAGGAAAGAACATTCGAGAAAAAGAAAAGGAGAGATCAGAGTTGGGGCAAGATTAAGGTTTACTCAAGAGATTGGGGGCATATACAACATGATTGAAGAGCTGGCAAGCATGGGGAAAAGTACTGGAGCTTAAGGGTCCAAACCTTCATGAGGGAAATTGCTTAACTGTTCTGGCAATTGGAATCTATGTTTTAAAGACTGGATGTGAATTTCTTTAAAAAAAAATAGATAGGACATTTAAAAAAGAAAGAGGTGCAGCAGAGATGCTCAGCAGGGAAGAGTGTTTGATGCTCTTCTGAAGGTCCAGAGTTTGGTTCCTAGCACCAATGCTGGCTGCACACATGTGAACACATACACATGTACACATAAATAAATAGTAAAATAAATATTTAAAATATGCAAACAAAACTCAGTAAGATCCAATGCTACACTGAATAGTATGGGTCTGGCTATTTTCCTTTGAGCAATGTTTAACTTGGTTTAAAAGTCCCTCGCCTTCACCATCAACCTGAGGTTAGTAAGGGAACAGCAAGACTAGAAATCCTAGAAAGAGAAGAGAAAGACTAAGAACAAACTTTGAAGGATACTTGTATTTGAAGGATCTTAGAGAGGAGGCTGAATCAAAGTGAAGACTGGGTTGAATGCTGCTTAGAACTAACTAGCTCAAAGATAACCATCACCACTGAATGGCTAAAGACACACAGATGAACTAAGCAATCATGAGGATTGGGAAGAACAAAAAGAACAATAATCTGAAATTTAGATGACACTGAGGTTAACAAAACAAAATAGAATGGCGGAGAAGACTTAGAAGTAGATTTTAAAGTCATGAACTATGGAGAGAGAGAGAGAGAGAGAGAGAGAGAGAGAGAGAGAGAGAGAGAGAGAGAGAGAGAGAGAGAGAGTCCCCAAAGATTTCAGATTAGCCAAGAGGTGAACAAGATGCAGACCTTTTGTACCATGATAGCCAAGGTCACTGGTTGCATTTTAGGACTCCTTTCAAATAGGAACAATCACTCTCTATGCTTATAATGTGCTGGTGAGTTGTTTAAGAAAGCTTGGAGTTCTTCACAGTACCTTAACTTGAAGACATAACTCAGAAGTAGAGAGCAGATATTTAAGTGAACAAGGCTGGGATTTTCCTGGGGGAGGGGAGTTGTAAAACTCTTTAGCATGGTAACACTTTCTTTGATGCTGCTTACAGTACCATTCTGAATTTCTACAGCTGTGACAAAGTACAATCCAACTCTATGGCTGTGACAACAGCACTTTGTTTTATTTTATTCCATGCATTCACGTACTGGGTATCCTGGTAAAGCCCCACTGCTGACTCTTCTCCATGTGGCCTCAACAAACAGCAGGACAGATTTGGAGATGCTAAAGGGACAAGGTTAGACTTGGGAACAATTTCTCCATTCAGTCTCAAGCGCTGTCTTCACAGCTTTCCCAAAGTAGTCTGACACCTTCTGTAGTGAGTGACCAAAGACTCTCAGATTGCTTGTCCCAGAAAGTGGAGAAGTCACAAGCCACCCTATAACCATGTCTTGCTTCTTAACATTTTATTCTGTTGGTAAAGTAAGTGATCACTTCTTACCAAGAACAAATGCAGTGCAAAAACACATTGCATTTCTTAATGGGAGGAAAACGAAAGAATCTGTGACCACCTTTAATCTGATACTCCTAAGATACACCCCTTAATACTCTAAACCATGCATTGGGCCTTCATGATGCAAGCCTTCTTAAAGTTTGACTCTAGTTTGAATGTAAATGTTCCCTCAAGGGCAAATATAGTAAAGGATTGATCTCCTAGTTCACTATGATTGGTAAGGGATGGAAACTTCAAAAAGTGAAACCTTGGGGAGACCAGCAGAACTCTAGGGGTGTGCCCTCAAAGGGGACTGTGAAGGTGGAGACACTAAGAAGTGAATCCTTGAAAATGATATTTTAGCATCGTAGAAGTTAATACTAGTAACAAGATTAAGGGAATGGCCATGGGGACAAGTCATAACGTCCACTTAAATACATATCCAATCCCTGGATTTGGGTATGAAGTGTCAAAGATGAATATATTCAAAGATTAATCCCCATGCAGAAGTTGTATATTGGGAAGCTCTAGAAACATTTATAGGAGTGTGTGTGTGTGTGTGTGTGTGTGTCTTACAGGCTGTTGCCCAGCTACTTCAACAATGACTGTCTACCAATGTAAAGTCCAATAATCCTGTACTTTCTCAGTTCACAAGGCAAAACTTTTAAGGTGGTATATGCCAGAATCCCAAAGAGGAAGGCTCTAATACTAGTGAAGGAATGCACTCACGAGCCAAAGCAAGTAGGGAGAGAGAGAGAGAGAGAGAGAGAGAGAGAGAGGCAGAGACAGAGACAGAGATAGACAGAGACAGAGAGACAGAGAGATGGAAGACAGAGACAGACAGGCATACACACACACACACACAGAGATGGAGAGAACGAGACAGACAGAGAGACAGAGAGACAGAGAGACAGAGACAGACAAAGAAAGAGAGACACACACAGAGAGATAGGCAGAGAGAGACAGGCACGCGTGCACGCGCACACACACACGTACACACACACACACAGAGAAAGAGAGAGACAGACAAAGACAGAGACAGAGACAAAGTCCTTCTGTGTCCTTTATATAGGATGCCAGAAGGTGTGGTCAAGATTACAAGTGTATCTTCCTACCTCAAAAGATCTAGATTAAAACTGAGTCTTACCAATTAGACTGATTTAATTAAGAAACCACCCTTCACAGGTCTACCCAGTTGCTTGGGGTTTAGTTACTTCCAGATGTAGTAAAGTTCACAAGAAGAATGGCCATTAGCTAGAAGGGATGTGGGAGAGCGAAGTTTCTCCACTGAGCTCAAGACCACATTTTGCTTTCACTGGAAAGCCACAGGAAGTATTTACAAAGAAGTTGTCCATGTAAATTATTCTACTGATAACTAATAATACTAAGAAGCACAGTGGTGATCCTGAAGACAACACCTAGTGTTGGAGGCAGCAAGGAGCCATCAGCAGCTATGTGGTATGTCCTTTACCATAACCACAAGGAATAAAATTTGGTGTCCTATGCCACGGCTTCTGGGGTGCATTTCTCATCACTGAGACAAAAATACTTAATAAAAACTAGTTTAAAAAGCAGTTTATTTCATCTCAGAATTTCGGTAGATTCAGCCCGTGGTCATTTGGCCAGATGTGCATGGGCAGAGGTCCATGGTATTCACAGGAAGTAGCAGATGAACATATTTGTCTCAAAAGGGCATGGTCGGAAGCAGAGAGGAGACAGGAAGGGGTCAAGGGCAAAAGAAAGGCCCACTCTCAGTGATGTACTTCCTCCAAACAGGCCTCATAGCATAGCTTTCCACTACCCTTGAAAAAGTGCCAGTAGCTGGGGACCAAGGCTTTAACATGTGAGCCTGTAAAAGGTATGCACACTGAATACATAACATCCAAAAATCCCTTCCTAATTATCTTCCCTATAGAAATATCCACACATATGATGTACGGTATCGCACAAGAATGGTCATTTATGGATCCATTAAGAACTTATAAAAATTGAGTATAAACCAAATGTCCAATCATATCTGAATGGAAAAAAATATTTCATTATATGGCTACCATATAATGGCTAATATGCAGAAATAATACCAACATCACAGGTATTACAGAAACATATCTCATAAATGTAAGAGTCAAAAAAATGAATCAAGAAATGAATTAATGTACTGTGGCTCTACTCATATAAGTACCAAAAAATTAAATATAAACTATTTTCCTTCCACATGTATACAGACAGTGCAAACCCACCATAGAAAACAACACAAAGGTTTTTAACTACAGTTGAAAGTGGTTTGGGGCAGATTGGACACTCAGAAGACTTCCAAGGAATAAAATATGTTCTGTTTAATGACAGGAGAAATTTCCACAGTAATTTATTTCATAAACATTAGCTATAGTATTATATATATAATTTTAATATTACACATATGTATATAATTTCTGTATTATATATAACATTTGTACATATTATATATACTGTTTTATGTATATTATATATATTATATTATATATTATATATACTGCGTTATATACATACTGTGCTATATATATGATTTTTAACTTCTATATGTTTATATGTATCAGAGTTTTCTTCAGGCTTCTGGTTTACCTGCACATTTGTAATTTGTTCTCAAGAGCTAAGATAGGCACTGATCAATACTCGACTGCACCCTAATGTTTGCAGTATGATGAATCTGAGTCCTGCCATTCAGTTTGCTAAGGCTTGAGTCCAGTACCTGGAGCCAACTTCTTGTCTGTCTTCACTAACTTTAAAGACCCTACAAGGGCTGTGCTGAGCTTATGGCAGTTTCTATGGAGCTGCCATGCACCGAGACATCTGGAAATGAAAGTTCGTAATTAATGGCAACATCTCTATTGTTGTTCAGAGAGTTCTTTGTGAGCCTTTCCTTCTTGGCGACCCAAAAACAAGTCTAGCCATTTCTCTTTGGGGAATTTTGTCATCCCCCAAATATTTGCACTTGGGAAGAATAAAGAGCCTTCTGGAAATAACCATAGCTGATTTCCAGGTGCCTCTCCTGTCTCCTAATGATGGCAGTGGCGTCACTAATAGGAGATTGGTTTGTGTGACACTTATACCTATTGAGCGTCAGGACACCTCACGCCATGGTGCTTTCCCACACGACCAAGGGCACTGACAGAGTTTTATTTTAATACATGTTTTCCACAAATTCTCTCTCCTTGATTGATTGGTTCTAGTAATTGCCAGGAGCCCAAACATTCAAATTCAGAAAAGCAAAGTTTTGGAACTTTTTCATAGCTTTATATACTGTGGAGATGCTAAGCTACTGCATCCTCTTAGACACGCCCACAGAGCAGTGAAAACAGAACCCCTCTGAACACATCAATATTGTATCGCTTAGTTTGCACCAAATGTTAGAAGTTGCCTTCCATGATAATCATTGGTTAACTATTAACAGCACATCTGGAGGGAGAACAAAGTTGTCTGCTTCAGGGAGACTCAGTAAGTACCCCATGACGACCTTTAAACACAAAAAAAGGGCAAATATATAAACACTCTCTGGACACTTGCAATGTCTCTCTATCCTCTGCTGTGCTTTTATGTTAGCCAGTGTTATGGCTGGAACAAATATGACTGCTTCGAATGATCAAGTCATTCAGGATAATCTGCTCCTACAAAATAACTTGTTCCTGCAAAATAATTTACTTCGCTCTCTGGGAAAATGGTGATTTAGTTCGGAAGGTTCTTTTGGTTTTTTTTAATATGATGGGCTGTGTGTTAAGCTTATTTACCATAAGTGCTTAGTAACCCTAGCCACAAAATTGCTAAGACCTTATTCTTTTATTTTCCCAGTTTCCTTTTCTCCTTTTAGTAGTGCCAGCAGCAAAAGGGCATGCAACTAGATCCCTTCTGGTGGCCAAGGTTTTACCTTGGAGACTCTGGAATGACACATTCTGTAATTGCTGTCATTTTTTTTTCACCACTCTGTTCTTTTTTTGTTCTGTAAAGTGGATAGGTTTCAAAATTATATTTTTAAATAAAGTGCCTTTAAGTTAACAGAGGTTAAAGTAGAGGAATCAAACTGTTGCTTGGACGCTTGGTTTCTTAGAAGGCATTTGAATTTGCACTTCAGGAAACAGAGCCAACCTCAAACTTCCCAAGTTTTACTTTTCTATAGTCTTTATATAAAATACAAATCATTTTACGCTTTGAAAAGTATCAGGACTTTGCTAATTAGTAGCTACAACAAATGTAGGGTTTTTGTTTGCTTGCTTGCTTGTTTGTTTTTTAAATTTCACCGTCTGGGTGTGGACAATGGGGCTAGGTAGAAACAATAAACAACATTACTGTTATGATCAAAGGACAGAGAACACCAAGATCCAATCCAAACCCATTATCAAAAGTTGGATATCTCTGTTCCTTTTGATAGACAATAAGTTTATTTATTTTCTCTCCTCTGTGTCAGTTTTAAGGAGGTCAATAAGAAGCCTTTTCTCTAGGTTAGCAGAACTGGCTTTCCTCAGATCACCAGGAAAGGGGGAAATGTCATTATGTGATTGGAAATGATCACCACCCTTAGCGAAGGCTTAAGTTGCAAGTGACCAGTTGCTTTAAAAAAAAATTAGGAATTTCTAACTTTTATATATAATTTTCAAAATGTAATTAATAATGGTTTTCTCCCATTGGTCATGTTCCCACTATAGCACGGCATCATGTGTTTAACAAAGAACACTGACATTGCATGAATGAGGTAGTAGCACATACATCAGGCCTATTACCCTGCTTGCTCTCTGTATAGCACTTGAGCTCATAAAGTTTTCTCTCACATTTTTAAGCCACATTTAACTCATTTTCAATCTGTGCCAAGAGACATAGGGTCCCAATTTACTCCTGTATTATAAATATGGCCAATGAGTTTTTTTGTTTGTTTGTTTGTTTGTTTGTTTGTTTGTTTTTACACTCATTTGGTTGTCTGGCAGATAACTACGATGTCTTATATTAGCTACCAGGGTTTTCAAGTCAGATGAAAATACTAAAAACCCAGGGCCAATGAGAACATAATTTTAATACTTATTCTTTGCACATGGTGCTCCAACAAGTTATAATGCCCCTGAATATAGAGTTATGTGGCCCAGATTCCTCCACCAATACCTCGAGAGTCAATCTTGTGCTTTGCTCACTTTTGGAATACTTTGCCTACACCATGACCCAATTAACAATACAAAAGTGAATGTACCCCAAACTGGCTGTGCTATTTTTTTTTCCTTTAACCCAATGGCTCACACTAGGTTTCTGAGACTATGTGGTATTTTAACAATATATTCTGGAATCTTTCCCAGATCCATAATAAGACTGCGGAATTTACTTGCCTATGAATCTGGGGGCGGGGGGCGGGGAAGGTTCCGGCTTTCAAACATCTATGCTTCTTGATAACACTAAAAGTGCAAAACAGAGGCTTGCAGCAATATGTGCACACGTTCTCAGTTTTCTTTTTGGTAATTCTCCCCAAACTATGACACAGAGGACACATGGACCATCGGAACAACCTGAAATAAACCTCTCTGAGCAAAGAAAAGAGAGAAGTGTCTCATTTAGCAAGTGAAAAAAAAAAGCCATTTATCCTGTAATGAAGCTAAAGCCAGTTTGCTTACAAGTGAAACGAGGGGGATTGTCCTCACTGTGAGACCTGTTCTCATACTTCTGCCATGAAGTTCTTTCTTCTCACTTTTGCCAGGACAACAAAACAGGCTTTGAGTCACAGATCTGATAGGACCAGGCATTCAGATGTGACTTTAAGTCAGTGTGTTCTTTCAAAAGCTGAAGTTGTGTCTTAATCCCCACTTCTCTTATCTTCAAGTGTGGAATTTAAAGCCAGTCCCTTTACTGGGAGAATTTCAAGTACTAAAGAACAGGTGGGTGAATTTAGGTAAACTCAGCAGAAAGGGGGCCCTGCACTCGAGACAGTGCTGGACTCCTGCCGCTGCCTTGGAGTTGTAACTAAAACGCCCCTAAGGCTAGAAAATAACCATCAGTTCAAGAAAGATGGTGACCTTCTCTAGATGTCCACAAGCCCTAGCCCAATTGTATCTGATATACAAGATTGAAAATATATGCACGCCTGTATTTATCTTTAAAGACAGGATTCTCACATTTCGGGCAGTAACTGAGCTGCCATAGCTGAAAGGTTGCGGTGGAGAGCAACGAAGTAGAAGCTAAAAACAGAATTCCAGCCCAGAACACCTTCCAGGTGGGACTTCGGGCTTCAAACCAGCTCCTGCCCACACTTGCACCTGTGAAGGCTGACGCTGGAAGCTCACTAAGGAACCTCGTGCATGATTTTAGCCTAATCCATGTCTAGTAAGTGCAGTTATCAGCAGTGTAATAAAATTCCACATTCGGTCCTTCAATTCATTGTATAACACAGCTCTTGTGTCTTCTACACCTGATAGCCTTCTGTATTTCATCAGTCATTTCTTATGCATAACTTACATGATAACATTTCACAGTAGTGTAATTTTACAGTAAAATTAGACTATATAATATATTGCATTAATTGGTGGCTTAAGCCTTTTGTGTTTGTGGCCAAATATTGATGGAAAAATGTATATATATGTATATACATGTAAAAATGTATATCTCCAGGAAAATAACTGCCTTTGAACAATGAGATATTCTGAATAGATCATGATAACAAAAAAGATGGTGTTGGACAACGTTAAACATGGATCTAAAATGCACTTCTCTGATCTGAATATGACCTCATTTGCAATTCCAGAAAACTGGTTTTGTGTAATTGTTCCATCTTTTGTTACACCAAATATTTTTGAAATTGGAAAAGCCTCTGAGAAATGACAGAAAATTAATAGTGTTTTTGTATACTCTTGGCAGGTCAGAAAACAGTCTTGAATAATTATTAGCTATCCAAGATGTAAATTCACTACAAATGTTTGGCTACAGTTGTCTTAGGTGTGGATGGAGTTGTGCATGGTGAACAATTAATAACCCTGATTATTCTATAGTAAAAACAAAACAAAACAGAAGACACAGGCTAGGTGACGGTGGCTTGTGCTTTTAATGCCAGCACTTGGGAGGCAGAGGTAAGCAGATCTCTGAGTTCAAGACCAGCCTGATCTACATAGTGAGTTCCAGAACATCAGGGGGAAAAAAAAACCTGAATTTTAAAACCAGAATGCTGTTTGGGGACCATATAACAGAAGACACACATAGGCAGAGTCATAAACTTCTAACTTTGACAGTATCTTTTGTATTTGGAAAAAGACAACTAAATAAATGATCTTTACATGATATTATTGTATAGCATTATATTGATGGGAAATCTGCTTTTTGTTTTCTCTGACGGTGTCAAGGTAAAATACATGCGTTTAATTCCAGTTCTATATGTTAGGTTAAGCCAAAACTCTTTTAAGATTGATTTTGAACAGAAAAACAACTTTTCTAAGAAAGTTTGCATAGCTGAACTCAGTTTAAAATTGATAACCCAGTTTCCTAGTAACAAACAATGGCTCCAGTACAACAGCCTATTAACATATAGTCAACTTGTCTTTTACTGTAGAAGAAGTTAAGAAACTTTTGTATTTGTGTGGGGGAGAAGAGAATGAGTTTAAAGTGAATGGAAACAATTATTTCAGCAAATACTTGCATTAACCCTTTCCCTGTTCATTTTTAAATTCTAAAACAATTTTGAACTATATTGTGATTCTCGTAGATATAAATAAGAAAACAAAGATGAGAGATGCTCAATAGCCTACTCCATTTTACTCGGTTAGTACTCAAATCACTCTGCCAACTCTAAACTTTGTGCACAGCCATGTAGCAAGGAGCAGTATGGTAAATGACATACTTGGGAAGTTTTATGAAATAATAGTAGGAAATCTTTATAACTGTTGTTCTGTAAATATGAAGAATTGTGAACTCTATGATACTTGTTATTTTAAAAAAAAATGGCAAAGTTGACCTGCTAATGGGGTTGTGAGATCGTGAAGAACTGTAAATGTGCGTCTTATCAGAGTTCAGCCTACTACTGAACTCTTGACTGTGATCAAAATGATGCATTTCCAAGTAAGTAATGGACTTTAAAAGATTTATTTTATTTTTAATTTGTGTATGATATGTATTCAAGTGTCTGCTGTGAGTTTACGACACATGTGTGCAGGTGCCTGCAGAGGCCAGAAGAGCGTATAAGAGTCTCTTAAACTGGAGCCTGCAGTCATTGTGAGCTGCCTGGGAGCTGAACTTGCATCTCCTCTTAACCACCAAGTCATCTATCTCTGCAGCCCTCAAGAACACGATTCTAAATGCCAGGTTTAAAGGCACCTTGCTGAATCCTCGCATATCACTTTATAACTTACAATGGAGGAAACTGAAGAAGTGGACCAGACAGCTTTCCTGCAGCTGTCCGGCTCATGAGCCGATAGGGGAGAGGTGTGGAATCCGCTACTCCATCCACAGCACCTAGAGTGCCAGTACTTAGGGAGGATGAACTTTTCGAACAATGGTCACATCACAGAAATTATAACTGGGAAGGGGGTGGTAAGTTATGCCACCGTGAAAAATAATAGCTTATATGAAATACAAAGGAAACAAAAAGGTCAAATATCAGAGATAATTCCCAAGAGTCACTAACAGTACTGTGGAAAATTCCAAAGGGAGACTAGACAAAAAGTCAATGCTGTTGTATTGGGAATAGAAAACAAAAACCCACAAATATCTTAATATTTATTATAAACTCTATTGTAAAAAATACATTGCACACTAAAATTAACCAGACCTCAAATCTATATAACTCCGTGAATATCTATACAGCTATAATAGACGTTTTAAATGGAAGCTGTGGCGCATCACATTGAATACCCTCAGTCTCTAATATATTTTATGCATTTATCCACCATTCAGAACAACAACAACCAAAATTGAGTACAGAATCAGAACTGGAAACAGAATTATGTCCACATCTTCCTCCATAAGGTTTTATTTTTAAAAAAGAAGAAGCAATAGTGTGGTTAAAAAAGCCAAGGAGAATTGTGTGAACAAAGTCTGAAGTCTGTCTGCAGGAACAATAGGAGAGAAAAGACAATGCAGAGGACAAAAATCAAGTTTCAGTGCTCATACATATTTGACCACTAATTGTGGAGTTATTTGCCACTGGACTGCAATGTATAGAATTTAGCCCACAATTTATATATGCTTTTGTGGCAAAAGTCTTAGTGGAAGTCAGAAATGCACTGGCCGGGCTTGTTCGCCATTTGTGTAACCTTAGGCAACGGCTCAGCCTCCCTACACCCCATTTCCGTTCCTCAGTCCCCTAGTCAAATGAAGAGAATGCATAGAAGGGTATAAGCAGTTGGTAATCTACACCTCACTACTTCTGTTATTTTAGCACAGCTCCAAATGAAATGTGGAGAAAAAAAAAAGACGTGAGTTATAATAGCATTTATAGCGGTGGCCTAAATACAATGGCCACACATAGCTAAGTGTAGTTTGTAAAGTCTATAAGCCTCCCAAGTGTTCACCAATGCCTTCTTACTGATGACACATTGTCCAAATATACTCAACAATACACATTTGAAACTCAAATGCCATGGGGAAAGAAAGGACTTCAACAGGCAGTGACCTCGCCAAGTATATGCTTTATTTTTGAAGCCTCAGTCCCATCTTTGAATTGCTATCGTTTAATTTATGAATTATGATAACTATTAATACAATGATTTAAGTTGGTCCTGGTAGGGATGTTAACAATGATAATTATTACCAGGGTACTACACAGAATTTGGGATTACTGAGAAGTAGCAAGGCAGGAATTACTTAAAGACTAAGGAAAACCAAGCCAGACAAGAATCTACCTTGCTGGCTTCATGGAGACAGACTACAAAAATGATGTATGCTAAAACTGTATATGTGTGTGCACATATACACATGTGTGTAAAGAATATGTGTGTAAAGAGGTATGTGACAAACATGACAAAAAAATCAACTCAGCAGAATGGAGATGAATGTTGGCGGAAAGAGCTAAAGCAAAAGGAAAACTATTTTGATCCAGAGTCAAGTATGTGACTGCTAAGTTATGACCCTTCCCAGGCAGGGCAGATGGTGGTCGAAGGTTTCAGATGTGATCCCAAGAACATGCTGACCTACATTCTGGTTTCAGTGACTGTCTACGGAAAAAACATGATAAGACTCACACTTCAACAGCAA